>NC_090885.1:8848377-8860877 GCF_036669925.1 Montipora capricornis
TAGACATTGTAAACAGATTAAGAAGCAATTACAGCTGTCCCAATGAAAAAATGTACAACCCTACGTCTGTTTATAGATCATCAGTGTAGAAATATTCGACTCTGGGAACAATATTAATATAACATTTCCAGGTCAAATGCTCCTGGAATAAAATTCATATACTGTCACGAAGTGTTTCGCAACTGCCTCGGCTACGATTTCATTTTAATTGAATTATTCCCGTCTAGTATTACGAAATGCTACCCTGCTACCCTGCTCACAGACGTTTTTTCTGTTTTGGGAATTTGGTGCGCGCACAAGATAAGCAATTGCCCGTGAGAGAGGGCGGAGCGCCCTTTTTTTTTGTACGTGCATCTAAAAATGAAGAGAGTCTGTGAACAGGCTGGTAAAGTACACAAAGTGTAGAGTTCTGCCTAAACGGTGTTCTCACTTCTCCTCAGAGGCTGCTTCCAGAAGTGAATCATTCACCATTTGTTCTCGCCGGAATAACTAAGTCAAGAAAAAATCTATTTTGTTCATTGTTTTGCTTTTTTGCTTATTTTTGAAGTTTGTTTATGTTTAAAAGAGCGTTCCTTTTCGGAGAGTGAGATCATTTCTTGTTTGTCAGACTGAGTCCTTGTTACAAATCAGTCAGTTCCCTTTCAGCTCGTGACTGTTTGCACGTTATAAATGTCTCTCCCCGCTCTAACAAATCAATGACACCTTATCTTATAAATGTGAAGAGGTATTCTAACCTGCATAACAGGTGCTTTATGAGCCAAGCGAGGCGAACGTGGCATTTGCTCAAAGCGCGAAACGAGTGCGAAGCGCGAGACGAGGGATAAAGAAAGATAAAGCTTTATTTTTTCCTCCCCTTGTCGCGTTTCGCGCTTCGCGCAAAATGCCGCTTTCGCCTAGCCTAGCTCATAAGGCAGGGGCACCCTGTGAAATATCTGTTCGGAGAAGCAAACATTGCCTAGGATTTTCTATAGCTTGAGGAAGGCTAAAAATTTCTAGATGACCGTTCCATTCACGTACATAATTTTCGAAGATTATGTAATAACTTCCCTCCGATTTTCTGAAGTTCATTTTTCCCATTTCACTCCCCAGGTTAGGTTATTTTTCGTAGAGAAAGGAAGCCTAAAATTTACGGAATATAACACTGAAGCCCTCGTAACTTCGAAAAGACTCAAGTTACCCTAGGATGACCGAACAGATATAAATTTCTTAGCGCCACTGAGAAAACATTTCTAGGGATCTGAAAGTACTCTGGATAGCCTAAAAAGTCTTTTCAAAGTAATTCGGGGGGAAACCGTCGTTGGGTGCCCCTGATAAAGCGCCTGTTATGCAGGCTGGAGGTATTTCTGCAAGTTCTCTGAGTTAACCAATGATAACTTTGTTTATCTTCGCTAAACAACACTTCTAGAGGTCTCTAGAGAAAGCGTTACGCGCGAGAATGTGGAATTTTATAACACTCCACATCGCGTATTCAGCCCTGCGGAGTGGTTCTCTTTTTCTCGCGCTCGCGGCGTGAATTGGTCAAGTTTAACTCAAAGATTACTATTAGCCTCAATAGGCTTTTCAACAATTTTGAGGAGGTCTCGAAGGTTTCAAGGATGCGATGAGCACACTCAAGTTTGAAGTTGTGTTGTGAACAAGCTCTAAATGAAACTGAGAATTTCTAGTTACCTGGCTAGGGTTTCCTGGTTTCGGAGGAAAAATCATAAAAAACAAATCCGAAACAAAACTATAGCAAGCTATAAAGCTGAATTTTATGCTATTTTATTTTGCTGTAGGGATTGTTGCAAGGTGGTAAATTCGGTAATAACGAACGTATTAAGGAAACATTTGTGTTTGAAATATTTTGGGAAATATTATACCTTCACTCTGAATCAAAAACTGTGATGAATGTCTTTTACAACCAGTCAGCATATGCATGTGTCTGGACCAATACAAATATATAAATCAAATAAAGCAAGAAGGTCTGTTCTGTGAAAAGTGTAGGTATTTTTTTACCAACAAAACAAAGACCGAAAACAGAAGCTATTGAGTATTTCGTGACAGTTTGCTAACGTGACCTTGGCATATGTAACCGATTCGTGGGTCAGTAGAAGTCATAAGACCTTGTGGTGGCTTGAAATCTTAAGCAAACAAATTCAAAATCGAAGTCAACGGTTTCGAATGCATTTTAATTCTGCTTTTTCCCCCTGAAGAAAACTATTTTACCATTGTGGTAACGGAGTTTCATCAAGCGATGACAGTTTCAGTTCGAAGTTGCGATCTCAATGATCAATCAATGCACCCACTCTCAGCTAACAGGGACCATTGATGTCACACGCTTTGGGCTTTTTTCAATTTTCGTATCTGACATTCTATATCACTGAAATGTGTTTTATTTTGATCTTAAACACCAAAGGAAATACCCAGAGAAATTTCATTGAATTAGCTTTTCAGGTTACTCTCTGGTGAGAATTTATATTATCCCATGTTGCTGAAAATAGCCTGTCACACGGAAGAAAATGTACTCTTAAATGACCTTTAAGCCAGTAAACGCTTTAGACTTTCCATTGAAGATGTGCCCATTTTGTACATATTACACAGACGATTATAAATATAAGAGCTGTAAGCTTGACATCCTTTTTGCCTTCCGTGAATATTGTCAAGAGATGCTGTCCAATGATTTTGGGTAAATTACGTTACCATGTTTGCAGGGCAAGTGATTGACTGACAAATTTTGTATTCTGATATGTGTATTACGATTTTTTATCCCTTTTGTCTTTCTGTTTTAATCACAGCAAACATAACAGGGGACTATCCAAACACCATGAAAAAATAAACAAACGAAAGGCTTTTGGGCAATTTGCACGTAAATTACGTTACTGAAATTTATTCCCATAATTTACCTACGGAATACAGCAAGTTGGTAACAGGTGTTCAAAATATATTTGCCTTCTAGGAACTCAAGAATTCATGTATCAGTTTTAATATTACTGTCATTATATAATCGCTAGAAATAATATTGAAGACAATGTAAATTACGTTACCGTAACGTAATTTACCGGAAATAAAGAGGCTTCTGTTCAGCAACGTCCTGGTGGACGAGATTCGTGAATCAGCCCGATTAAATAAGACTAACTGAAGCAAGCAGGTTATTCAAAATATCGTCTCTGGAAAAATCGTGAAGAAGTGCAGGCTTCTTAGAAGGATGAACAAGGAGACCAGACTGGCGAGGAATAGTCTAATGCAGTCCCAAAGTAAGTCCTGTGTTATGGAGAAGAGAACACCCCTCCTTCAGATCCATCAAGCCAAGCAAGAGATGGTTAAAGCTTTCCTGAAAGGGATGATAATAGCCGAATGATGCCAGGAAATAACGATGCAAAGAGAAGTGAAACAGGCGTTAAGGTGCAGAAGCGCATCCTCTGCGATTACTTGTACAACTTTTTTGACAAGTTCAAAGCAGAAAACCCAGACCAAAGGATGTCCCATGCAACATTTTGGCGACTGAGGCCAAAGCACATAATTCTGGCTTCTTTCACTTCCCGTAATACCTGTCTTTGTCAGCATCACCAATACCTGGCCCTCTTACTACGTGCTCTGAAAGGCAAAGAAGCCACCACCACTGTCAACCCTGACACGTTTATTGCTGAAAATAATGATGGGCAAATAAAAGAGATCCTAGCATGCCCATCAGTAGAGTATGAGCGGTGGAAACAGGTAGAAGATCAAGATGGGAAAAAGCGCATGAAAGTCGTCAAATACCACGTTTCCAAGGCGAAATTTATCAACGTTGTAGAAAATGCAGTGAGCAAGTTCCGAGGACACGCAAATCGAGTGACTCTGCAGTATTCCCAGCTAAAACGTCTAAAAGGTAATAGCTCAAATGGACTTTGCCGAGAACTACCTTTGCCAGTCCTGTGATGAAGTCCAGAGTGCGTATTGGAATAGGGTTATGGTCTTCATCCTGTCGTGGTTTACTTCAAAGATGCTGATGGCCACTTAAAGCACAAGAGCTTTGTATTCGTATCTGATGAGCTATCCCACAACTCATCATCGATATACCTAATACTTAAGAAGTTCCTATCTGAGTTAAAGTGTTTGGTCACACTGCTGACTTGCATCTACTACTGGACAGACAGCCCCACCTCACAGTACCGAAACAAGACTATCTTTGCCGTGACAGCTAATCACAAGAGTGAGTTTGGGTTTCCGGCTGTGTGGAACTATTTCAGTCGAAGCCGGTCACGGAAAAGGGCCATGCAATGGAGTGGGAGGAACCGCAAAGAGGATGGCAGACGAGGCAGTAAAGACAGGTAAAGTCAAGATCCAAGATGTCAATGACTTTTTCGAGCGGGCCTCAACGAGTAAAACTAGCTTCTCAGTCGCGTACAGATTTTACAGTAAAGAAGAGTATGGTAAAGCATTAGCATACCTTGAAAGAAAATACAAAGAAGTCAGGGGGTTCCAAAAACGATGAAACTTCATTCTGTGGTTGGCAATTCAGCAGAAAAAGTACTGGTAAGAGAGATCTCTTGTTACTGCAGGAACTGCCTTCATAACGAAGGATTCCAAGCAGACTCAACTTGTGGGTGGAAAGCAGTCACCATCTTAAATGAAGTTAGTGGTCCCCTTGACAGCCAACCTGCCGTACGTGTCAATGACTGGGTAGCTGCCGACTATGAAGAAAATTGATTCGTTGCCCACAAAGATAAACTAGCCGCGTACAAATTGACGAAGATGACGATGAGTTGTAGGTGTCCTTCATGACAAGAGGAAAAGGAAAGAGTTTCAAGTGGCCTGCTCGAAAGGATGTCTTGTGGCTTGAAAGACACAGCATTCTCTGCGTAATCGAGCCTCCGGTCCCCCTTGGCAGAACTGGGCGCACCTTTAAGGTTACAGATGTAACCGTTGAACTGATCGAGCAACGGCATGTACGTTTTGAGCTTTAAAAATAAAACAATGAACTGAAAACTTTACTGAAAACACTGGTTGTGCTACTTTTGTCAGAAGGAACTGAAAAGTGGCGTAGTTTGATTGATAACTGCTTTTCATATTCCATTTCTATTGCTTTATGAATGGATGTAAATTACGTTACCAACTAGAAAAAAGAACATAAATCACATATCGAAATTAAGTTTACATTGCAAAGAACTGCAGAAACTCGAACGCCTTGTTATTAATACTCCGTCCAAGGTCATAGTCAATTTTTCAATTTAATTGTGTTGTTCAAGTTTATCAGTAGTAGTTAATCGATAGTGTGTAGTTCACATTTTCTTTCATGAGAATGAAAGCTTACAGAGCATGAGTTTAGGTAAACCTGTGATTTTATACCGTTATCAGGAATAGATTGTTATCAGTGTTATAGTGTAATAGTGTGTTATAGAGTAATAGCGAGACAGTGTAAATTACGTTACTGTCATTTGTAAATTACGTTACCATGTTTCAGGCCGTTTCCGCTTATCTTTCGGCGTAACATACCAATTAAAAAGTTTGTAGTTAAATAGTTTCGTTTGTAGCATTTATAGTTAGATGAATGCGGACTTTTATATTCCCGAAGTTAAAACGTAACAGAAAACATAAAAAATGGAATTTTCATATCGATAAAAATATGATTAAACTTGTAAAATTGTTAAAAAGTTATTTCTGACAAGTTACAAGTTAGTACAAATAACAAAGCAAATTAATTTTTCCCCATATACATGTTTATTAAAAACGACAAAAGTTTACTTGCAATGACACTTATCCATTACCAAAGTTAAGTTTTTCCTATCGAGGCCCTAAAAATCACAAGTTTCTTTTTTTCACAAGACGGGTTGAACATTTTTTCGTTTAACTTGCAAACTACTTGGTCGTTAATTGCGCAAATTCAGAAAAAGGAAATTTAAAAGTTATCATATTCAGAAATGTTAGTAAAATGAAAATCGGTAACACTTCATTTTTTGACTTTACAAACTGCGAATGGTCCCAGTTGCTGCGGCAATGTGGCTGAACAAACGTTTTTCAGTCGTCATATAAAAAGTTATTTACGGCTCTCACCCACACAGCTGAAAGCTAGGAATAACATTTTCACTGTAAAAACATATTACAAGCAACAGTAAGTAGTCCTTTTGCACTAAACTTTGCGTTTAGTATGAATTCCTTCAGCGGCCGTCTAATTTGCATACATTTTGTTAAATTAAATTCTCAAATTGCTTACTCCAGTGTCAGGGCTGTATTTAATTTCCAGAGCTAAAACTTTCCCGTAATTTACTTCAATAGCCAAGGCTTTATTCTATATGGGTTTTTCTAGGAAGCGGCATATACCAGAGGGCTTTTTCAACAGTTAAAGTTCGCTTTCATTTTCTAACATTTCAAGAGACACAAATATGTCCTTTTTAAACTTGTCGATTGTAAATGTAAAAAACTTATTTCTTCAAATTTTCTTTTACGGCTTTAAAGATTAAGAACGAAATAATATTCGCCTGAAGTTTCGATGTTAGGGATTGTTTCTTATGCGTTCACCGTTTTCTCGAAGTTGAGGTCGGATTCTGTTGTTTTTAAGCGCGAAAAACCAGAATAAATCGATTTTTCAAACTCTTTGTTATTTCTCCCGTACAATGAATCGCTTGAACCCAAAACTATTTTTTCTTGAATTAGGTCACTAAAAGGGATGTTTTGGCAAAAGAAAAAAAAATCGATTTTTTTACGAGTGTCTTGCGATTTTCGATTTTCTCGGAAAATGGCTCTTAAGCTTCAATTTGAGAAAGAACGCCATACATTGCTTTGTATTCTAAAGCTTTTTACAAATATTATTCATGAAGTATCTTTGAAAAATGTGTGGTTACTCCCAATTTTCTTTTTGGATTTCAATAACACTTGTTAAGATCTACATTTCCTCCATAATCACACACCGAGGCAAAAATATCTTTAATTAGTAGGCACCGTCCTTAAGTCCTACACATTTTCTACCAAACATGCCATTCAAAGGAGATTTGAAAGCTTATTATAAAATGTGACAACTTGTTATTACAAGGTGCGACTGCCTAATTTATTACAAAGTGCGACAACTTGTTTTTACAAGTGCGACAGCTATTTTATTACAAAGTGCGACAAGTGTTATTAAAAAGTGGGACAGCTATTTTATTACAAAGTGCGACAGGTGTTATTACAAAGTGCGAGAATATTGTTATTACAAAGTGCGACGGGTATTACGAAGTGCGATAGAACAAACGACCAAAGGGCTCAATTTCCAATGAACCAGACTAAAATTTAAAAAGATATATGACTTCCTTGTTTGATTAATTTTAGTCCAATGAAAATTATCATTGTTCTTATGCAATTGGGTTTCTAAAGTTGTAAATTATCAGTTTTAAGTTTTAGTATACGTAGGCGATGATTTGGTCTTTCGTCAACTTAAAGAAAACACAAAAACAAACAACTTAAGGTGAATTTCAAAGAAAGTGCAAAACAATACTACATGCTCTTGCTTAGTCCTTGTGATGCAAAGCACCTCCTTAGTTTGGTGCTTTCTTGAATACGACCTTGTGCGCGTTTTGAACGTTGTGCAGTCATTATTTGTTGTCGGTCTGTTTTCAGTGTTAGATTACGTAGCCTTAGGCATCAGTTTCCCGTGTATAACAGATGGTTAATTTACAACATTATTTCCCTAATAGACCAATTTTGATGTATTAAAATTCAGTCCTAAGCAAAAGGCTTTATCTGGAGGTTGAATCTTAAAAAGTGGGCGATTAACTTCAGCTGTCATATTTCGATCTCATCTATGAAATTCCCATTTGCTTTTCCTCTGACCATTCAGACCTGTTCAATTGCAGGAGTCGCTTAATTAAAAAGTGGGACAGCTATTTTATTACAAAGTGCGACAGGTGTTATTACAAAGTGCGAGAATATTGTTATTACAAAGTGCGACGGGTATTACGAAGTGCGATAGAACAAACGACCAAAGGGCTCAATTTCCAATGAACCAGACTAAAATTTAAAAAGATATATGACTTCCTTGTTTGATTAATTTTAGTCCAATGAAAATTATCATTGTTCTTATGCAATTGGGTTTCTAAAGTTGTAAATTACCAGTTTTAAGTTTTAGTATACGTAGGCGATGATTTGGTCTTTCGTCAACTTAAAGAAAACACAAAAACAAACAACTTAAGGTGAATTTCAAAGAAAGTGCAAAACAATACTACATGCTCTTGCTTAGTCCTTGTGATGCAAAGCACCTCCTTAGTTTGGTGCTTTCTTGAATACGACCTTGTGCGCGTTGTGAACGTTGTGCAGTCATTATTTGTTGTCGGTCTGTTTTCAGTGTTAGATTACGTAGCCTTAGGCATCAGTTTCCCGTGTATAACAGATGGTTAATTTACAACATTATTTCCCTAATAGACCAATTTTGATGTATTAAAATTCAGTCCTAAGCAAAAGGCTTTATCTGGAGGTTGAATCTTAAAAAGTGGGCGATTAACTTCAGCTGTCATATTTCGATCTCATCTATGAAATTCCCATTTACTTTTCCTCTGACCATTCAGACCTGTTCAATTGCAGGAGTCGCTTAATTTTTTTTCTCCTCTGAATTTTTATTCATTTCCACTTAAAAGGAAAGACATCACCACAGACAAAGCATTGTTCAAATAGAATAATTATTAACTCTACTAAAGCCGAAAGCAATTTTCCCGCGAGATTCTCAAAGCAAGCTATTGCGGTGACTTGAAATATTTTTCAGCGGCGAGACCATCAAATTTTTTTCGGCTCTAAATTTTTTATCCATTTCCACCTAAAAGGAAAGACATCACCGCAGACGAAGCATTGTTCAAACAGCATTAGCGAGCGAGCGACAATTAAATACATCTGGTCGCTGAGTAATTCTCCAGTAGTTGACAGAATTATCCTGGCTTCTTTTGAGTTTGTAATAAAAATGTAAATTAAAAAGCTTGGAATGGTGCCACCGTTCCTTTAATCCCACCAGAATTATCGTCAACTCAGTCTTACAAGACTTGATAGAGGCTGCTGCCTTCCTAAAGCTTCAGCAGATTCTGCTCAAAAATTGTCCGCCAAAACTTGCTAAAAAACGTCCCCAAAACTGCCTTAAAAGTTGATAATACCGTAACTACTTTATTTTTCATTTCTCTGAATACTTTTTTTTCGGTATATACGTAGGCTGACTTTTGTGGGCATTCAAACAAATTATATGCGGCCCAAACTTGTGGCTACAACAAAGTCATATTTCATTTTTAAGTATGTGGTATTTTGTGTTGTATATTATCAGATCTTATTTTATAGAAACAGCCGAATCCAAAATAGTTGAAACCTTTCCATAGAGAACGGTTGTCTTACGAACCACAATGTTAAATCAGACGATGTGATCACGTCAACTTTTCTTTTTAGTTAAATGATAATTCTCCAGAGATAAGCTGGTATCGTTCACCCTATGCTTGCATAAGGTAGCAATTTCATTTGAAGCGTGCATCCTGTTGTAGAGCAGAAAGATTTCCAGGAATTGTTATGAGAAATCGCCGTGTTACCGCCTTTTCTCGTGGCTAATAAAACTGCTCTTGAAAAGTAAATTAAAAATTTCAGACTTAATTTTAAAAAATATATGACCACCTTGTTTGATGAATTTTAGTCTAACGGAAATTATCATTGTTCTTATGCATTTGGGTTTCCAAAGTTGTAAATTACAAATTTTTAGGATAGACGATGATTCGGTGAATTTCCAATGGCTATCAACTAAAGCCCTGTTAAATTCCACTTTGGAAGTGTTCTAAAACAAGAAAGTATAAAACAACACCACCTGCTTTTAATTCCTTGTGATGCAGAACGCCTCCTTGGTTTTGGTGATTTTCTTGAACACAACTCGCGTTTGTAATGTCTTTAATGTGAACAAGAAATACAACACTGAGTCTTGTCTACCGAGTACCGCACGTGTCTTTCGTTCGACTACTAATACTCCAAAGCATGCTGGGGCAGTTACACGAGTCACACAACGCATGCGATATTACATTCCTCTTTTCCTTGGCCACTACAATCTAACATGTAAATAAAACTGAACGTTAAGCTAACAAAGTCTTCAATGTTCCGAAGCTGCCAAACATGACTGCCCGTGAAAAACCGCATACAGGTTCTCTGAAAAATTCACTACATGATCCACAACAACACGGACTAACAGTTCAGATCTCATCAATCTCCTCGGCGGGCGGACAATTCGCTTAGGTCTGGAGATACTGAGCTGAGGCGGATGTAGCGCGATTTCCTCTTCACTTCCGGTTGACTGGGACGTTTCTTTCTTGAGGGGTAGGATGTTCTCGCAGCTATCATCACGAGTGTTGTTCTCTTGGATCAGCGTCTGTGGAAGGCTGCGGAACATGGAGACATTTCTAGTTACCTTGGACCCATCACCTCGTTGGGCGGTGACCATGGTTCCGTTCCTTTCCGTAACTACCAGTGGAATTGGGTTAAATGGTGTCGAAAGTTTGTTTAGCCGGGGTTGTTTCACCAGAACAGTGTCTCCTACGTCGATAAGGTTTGCTTCAGCATGTAGGCGTTTGTCTGCATAGCACTTCATGATGCCTTGTGCCTCGGCATCGCGCTTACTCACATTACTGTCGTCGGGATGAGTGAAAGATTCAGCATCTGGCATCTTCGTTCGCGGGTCGTGCCCAAACAGGAGACGGCATGGAGTAAACCCTGTGGTGGTATGAGGAGTGCAGCGGTATGCTCGCAGAAACTGATGCATAGCATAGATCCAGCTCTGCCCTTGGATCTTGGCCGACTTGATCGCCTTCATTAAGGGTTTGTTGAAGTTTTCAACTTGCCCGTTAGCCTTCGGCAAGAGGGGAGTTATCTTGCGATGTTTGATACCGCAGGTCTTAAGAAAACCTTTCCAGACTTGGTTGTTGAAAGGCGGGCCGTTGTCGGTTTTTACAACGTCAGAATATCCATAGGTGCAGAATACTTTGTCCACGACTTGAATAACCTGTTCAGCAGCAGTAGAGCGTACAACCTATACAATAGGAAAAAGAGAATACTCGTCTGTAATGACCATCAAGTACTGACCAGACGGAAGAGGACCACAGAAGTCTACGCTGGGGTTGATCCACGGACCACGTGGAAGGTTCGACATGTTGAGAGGTTCTGAGTGTTGTCTGGTAGTGTTAGCTTGACATGGTATGCAGCGTCTTACGGCGTTATCAACGGCAGTGTCGAGGCCTGGGAACCACACTTTGCTCCTAATCAACGCTTTAGTCTTACTTGTGCCTTGATGACCTTCGTGGGCCAACTGTACGGCTCTGGCTTGTAGCGACATAGGCATCACGATTCGCGTGTTCCTGAGCAGCAAGTTCCCGTGACGGTTCACAGTCAGTTCATCTCTGACGTTCTAGAATTGACGCAGTGCGGCCTGGTCAACGTCATACCTGTTGACTTGTGTTACTCTATCATCAAGCCCTGCAGTTACTAGGATTCTAATACATTAGCTGCTATTGTGAACATTGGGACTAAATTCTACCATGGCTGGTGTATAAACAGTCATCTTACAATCGATGATTTACCTAAATATGTCACCATATCGAGACTCAAGGTCACTTAGCGCACGACTACCATACGCTATGGGCTGGTCGTCTTGAACTAGGATGCCTGCGCTGCCAACAGGACTTGCGTCTACAAGGATCTTGGTTTAAAATAATGGCATTGTTGTGGCTGCAGAGAGCGCGGCCTTGACGCCGGTTGCTCTTATTTCCAGGTTGCGTCACTACGTGTGAGCTTGCGAAGGGGTTCCGTGATGGTGGCAAAGTTCCGGATGAAACGGGCGCTGTACTGGGCCATGCCGAGAAAGGAACGCAGCTCAGTCGGATTTCGAGGTTCAGCCGCGTCTTGAAGCGCTTTAACTTTCTCGGGGGCGGAGGCGAGACCGTCTGCAGAGAATATGTACCCGAAGAACTCGATGCTTGGCTTGTTGAACTCGCATTTCGTAAGATTGACGTTGAGGCCGGACTCGTGAAGTCTGCGGAGCGTTTGTTCGAGTGCGGCGTCGTGTTCGTTCTGGTTTCTGCCATAAACCACGATGTCGTCACTAACATTTCGTACTCCGGGAATATTGGCTATCAGCGTCTGGATGGTATGTTGGAAAATCTCTGCGGCGGAGTTGATTCCAAAACTGAGCCTCTTATACTGGTACAATCCCACGTGCGTGAAGAAGGTGGTAATGTATCTGCATGACGGATGAAGCTCGAGCTGGTGGTACCTGGATTTTAAGTCATTTCAACCGATTCCGATAAAGGCTGGCCAGTGATTGGCTAATTGCCACATCTTGTTACTGACCAAGTTTCATGACGATCGGAAATGCTGCCGATTTTCCCCGAAAAATTTCCGATGGTACAAGAGTGTACTATTTCCGGAACCCCCAACCGGAAATGAGCCTAAGTCTCAATATTGTGACATCTGGTTGCCGACTAATTCTCCGGTAAAAAAAAGAATTCGTAAAAGAATTCGTATAAGATTGACTTTTGTTATTAAATTTATGAGAAAAACTAACGTGG
>NC_090885.1:8868377-8870877 GCF_036669925.1 Montipora capricornis
CACCCGTATCTTCTGCGTACCTCAAAAACTTTCTTGCTTTCAAAAGGGTAACAGAACAAAAGTTCAGCTCAAATTGATAACTTGATAACTGAATTGCTCGTAGAGATCCAATGTAAACTTGTACTTCTTGATTTTTATTATTATTATTATTATTTTGATTTTCTCATCGATGTCTAGTTCTGAATGTTTTTTAATGACACAAAGATGAACGGACAGCTGCGGACAAAGCATAGCATAACGCGAGTGTGTATCGCTTTCTCTATGCACCAGAGATAGAAGGACTCATCTTAAAGGTTTCAACGTTATCGATGCTTCGCTTAAAAACGAAATTCAGCTATTTTTGGCGAGAGCAGGTACTGAGTCGAATTTCTTATCTATTTCATTGTAAAGATTTTCGCATAATTTCATGTTCTATACACGCTGTATCAACGGTTCCCGGAAAATGCGACTTTAGTAAGTCAAAGAATCCTTAGCGCGCGGTAATCTGGCCCCAGTCGTTCGAAGGGTGGCTAACGCTATCCACCGGATAAATCGCTATTCAGTGGATTAGTGTTGACAAAACAAACTACACTATCCACTGGATAGTGATAGCGTTGCCCACCCTTCGAAACAATTGGGGCCTGGGTTCTAAGCTGAGAAGTGACTTTAAAGTGCCCCTGTGATCAAAAAAACCACTTCCCTTTTTCCTTCAGATTTTGACACTGTGTTTGCTTAACACCTGACTCGCAAAATTTTGAGCTTTGATTTTTATCCAAAGGCCTTTTACTTCGAGTGTAAGTTTTGGATTTCACGGTCCGCTATTACTCACGTTCAAAACTGACCGATTGGACCTCAGACGGTTGGATCCAGGGAAAAGTGCCGTCAGAGGCTCACTAGCTTAAAATTTCAGCGTGTGAACGCAGCTTATTATATATACAAAGCGTGAGTTTAAAAGTCTGAAAGCCCAAAACCCCCGTGCTGCATATTAATTCTGCGGCGTACACACGTATTGCATTCTTAAACTAGTGAGCCTTTGACGTCATTTTCTCCTCGATCCAGCTCTCTCAAGAACATAATGTTAGTAATGGCGGACCATTAAATAGGAAAATAACAGTTAAAATAAAGAGGTGTCGTATATACTCTTGTTCTTAGGCCATCGTAGCTTGATTAAGAAAATAACACAAACAGCGGTGATAAACATTGTATTCCAACGCATTTTTATAAAACTTGACGTTTCGTATGCTAGTCAACACACATTTTCAAAAGTGACCGTTACAATTTTTTAAAAACTATATATATATCGTAAACAATAGGGGTCTGGAACCTAGACTGAGAAAAATTATCTGCAGCAGTACGTGTCTAGACATAATGAGAAGTAACAGCTAAAAGAGCAGTAACTTCTCACTACTAATATTGACATTAAGGGAAGGCTTTAGCTCTTGAATGAACAAAGTCTCTTTAATTTTGCAGTGAAAGTCAGTTTTTCCGGACGCTAAAATGTCAAAGTGATCCCATTTAATGTCGTGGCCAGTGGTTTTCACATGATCAGCAATGGCTGATGAATGGTCACTTTTAGCTAGGGCCTTGAAATGTTCTGTTTTTCTGTCGTGGAGTCTTTGTTTTGTTTTGCCAATGTAGAATTCATCGCAGTTCCAGCAGACAGCTTTATAGACGACCTTGGACCTCTGAGATCGGTTCAAGCGATCTTTGTATGGAAAAAAGGAGTTGATGCGGCGTGTGTTTTGGAATATGATCTTGAGATTGACGAAAGAATAGAAATTGTATACGCAGGGTTTCAGACGTTTCGTGACTTGGTTACTGTGAAGACCTAAGTAGGGTAACACGATTAAGATATTTTTTGGGGGGACTGTAGCTTGAACAGGGTTATTTGATTTGTTTTTATTTTTGTTCAATACATCGTTAATGGTGAACGTGATAAGGCCTTGAGGGTAACCATTTTGCAACAGGAGCTTTCTCAGATCTTTAATAGCGGCCTGTAATAAAGATGGCGAGGAGCAAATTCGGAAGCATCGATAGGTGAGAGTGCGGATGAGGTTGATTTTGTACTTGCGAGGTGTGAATGAATCCCACTTGGTGGAGTATTTAGATAAGTAAAAATTTTGCATTAAATGTACTCTACATACATGTAATGGTTTTAGCGGAAAACTTATTCTGTGTATATTAAATTCACAATAATATATAAACAATTATATACTGACACTCCATTTAGCCGCTAAGTAACGGCTAAGTTTGTCCTCTGTAATATATTAAGGCCCCTCATTTAGCCGTTAATTAATGGCTAAGTTTGTCCTTGCTGTCAAACATGGTGAAGGTGTCATCTACATACCTGAACCAAAGTGAAAACAGAATCTTCTGTTCATCTACCATTTTTCTTCAAAGTGGCACATGAAAATGTTAGCCAAAACGGGGCGTAAAGGTGAACCCATGGCTACACCATCAACCTGATCGTAGTATTGGTCATCAAATATAAAATGACTCTTCTTAGTGGCAAACTGCAAAA
>NC_090885.1:8885877-8905877 GCF_036669925.1 Montipora capricornis
AGTCCACAGTCCACAGTCAGCGATCTTCCCTTTATACTGACTGGATTTGATATATCGTCATACCAACTTTACGGTGTCATATCATCGTCACTAATAACAAACGCGCAGTTCCTCCAACACATACGTCTAAAATATATTACCGTAACTGTTAAACCTAAAAATTGGTTTCTTTGACATAGAAACAGTATTTGCACAATGTGAGATGACCAAATGAATAAACTTAATTAGCGATAGCGCGCCTCACGATGTTCATTTCACATAAGAGTGGAATAATTGTTTTATTAAAAACTCCCCCAAAATATAGAAAACTAGACTATAATAAAAATGAAAAGGCCCAAAAAATCACGCATATGCTTGCCGTGTTTGTAGATCATGGTATAATGGCTCATAACCCATGATGGCTTAGCCAATCAAAACTCTCGAATTGCATTATCCAATGATCGAGTTTTTAATAATATGTGTTTATAAACAAGCTGGTCCGCAGAAATGGCTAAACTACTACTGATACTATAATTTTTTAGTCCATGCTGTTACAACTCCCCTAAATTTTTATTAATGGAATCAAATCACCAATAAATAAGCTACGTTCTGGGTAAGTGGCTACTTCTCAATCGAGATAACATTGGAGATATCAGCCTTCCAATTTGAAGTAGATTTGCGACTATTCAAAGCGACGAAAATATACCTCTGAATTTCTTGGCCGTTGGTCGTTCAAACCTTAGCATTCCCCGGAGAGAGATAGTGCTTTATACCTGTGACAAGATGTATCGATGTGATGGTAGGCCCAGTACTTAAGTCAGAAGAACTCCTTCGATCCGCCATATTCGTGGGTCGCCAAGGTCACTCCAAATCGGCCTTCTCGATATTTTCCAAAGTTAAAAGAATTGGAACTTTTTAACATCCATATCGTAGTTAGGACCCTAAAACAAGATTGCATGCCAAGTTTCAGCAAAATCGGTAAGGTACGGTGACCCCTCAAAGTTTGAAACTTATGGAAGTTCTGACTGACAAAGAGCCATAGCGTCCCGGATTGCTCTGCTGTTTTGAGATGGATCGCCGTACTAAAGCCACATCATCCGACTCAATCCTTTGCCAGAATGCAAAAAAAAAAATGATATTAAAATTCTTATCAATAAAAGATGCGAAGTAACTGGCTTTCATTGTCTCACATTTTTCACGAATTACTACTCCTTTCCCGAGATAGTTTAGATATATTATTTCTGTAGAAAATGTATTGAAATACTGCTTATCAAATGAGTCTCCGGGTATCTTCAAGGGATGACCACTTCAGTTTCTCTAACATTTAAGTTACGTTATGCTTCATGCTCCATGTGTGAACGCTGTCATTACTGGCAAGGCGTTGTTTTGGGTGAGCGCGGTTTGTTGGGATGCAAACAATATTCCATTCATTTGGGATATTTTGGCCACGTTGGATTGCAGTACAAGAAATATTATATAACTTCCGGAAAGACAGGATTGCCTCAACTGAAACATAATAACATAATTAAACATGCCACACTTAACATAAATACATTTATTTCATTTGGAAAATAAAATTCATTTCCTGGGTTGCCTAGGATTTACCATAGCAAGTTCGTATTTGTCCTTTTGGAGATAAGGGTACCATGTAGAGTTCGCGTATTCTAGTTTAAACCTGAATGAGCTACAATACGGATTTGAATTTACGTATACATTGTGTAAAAGTATCAACAATAAAAGCAAGATGACACACGCTAAAACCAACCCGGTGTGGCCAACACATCACGCATGCGCACAACCATTTCACCCGGTCAATTAGCAGCCATGGACAGCTTTTCCGGCCTTTTGGGTCTCATCCGCATGGCGTAGTTAACATACCAGCCGGGTGTTTTTAGCTACGCCATGCTGATGAGGCCCAAAAGGCCCAAAAGGCTAATTGACCGAGTGAAATGGTTGTGCACATGCGTGATGTGTTGGCCACACGGATTGGTGTTAACGCGTGTCACCTTGCTTTTATTGTTGTAAAAGTATGTCGGAAATTTCACCTAGTTCACAAAGGATCTGTTTGGCACTCGAGGAAGTTTGTGCATTGTGAATTGACTATTTTAAATCCTGATATATTATACTACCCAGGAATGAACGATGAACTCTATTGAGAATAAATGGTGTAGAGGCAATATTTAAAAGTAGTAACAGTGGTCCGAGTATGGTACCCCATGTAACTCCTGAGGTTACATCACACACTTCAAATGTGATACCCTCCATGGTCGGTCACTTTTTGGGTTCTCTGGGTCAGGACCTCCCTCACCCAGGGTCACCCAGGGCAACAGACAACCATTATACCATAATGTTATAGCTTGTGAAGTAACCTTTCCTGTGGTACCCTGTTAAATGCATCAGATAAATCCAAGCAAATGCACCTCCTTGATGGCCATTATTTACTACGGTTGCTGGGTGATGCAATGCTGCTATGAGTTCGTGGGTTTCAAAGTTTCTTGGTTTGTGGAAGCCATACTGGAAATTTGTGAGGATATTTTGGTTATTTAGTTGTTCCCAAATGCGATGACAAAGACTTTCCAACTTACATGTCAAAGATATACGTCAACAATTACATGTAAGTGAACTGCTGTCCTTCTTAAAGTGGCTGGAACCAGTTTCACCACTTTTGAGAGACCTTCCTATTACTGCGTTGCCAGTATGGCAATCCCAGTCGGAAAATGGATGGAATTTCTGTGTACGTTGTTTTACTCTGAAAACGACGAACAATTAACATTGTTATACTTCCCAACTCAAATACTTTTTCTGATTGGAGGAGAACGTGTCACGTGTCATTGGTCAAAACTTCATGACGCCCTAGGGCGAACAAAACTTCATGACGCCCTAGGGCAACAACAACTTGAACTTTCGACTCACACGTGATCAGGTCGTGCACCTTTGAAACGGCGGCAAATCTGTACGCCAGCCGACGTCAAGCAAATAATTTTTATTTGTGTATTGTTCTATTTTGAGCTGGGAGGTATAACAAAACACTTAATGACTGGCCCCTCGGGAAACAATGAGTTTTGTTTCCCCTCGACCTCAATGTTTTCCTCGGCTTCGCCTCGGGGAACATTGAGGGTCTCGGGGAAACAAAACTCATTGTTTCCCTTGGGGCCAGTCATTAAGTGCTTATTCTCTCCCGTAGTTCATTCAGTTGACACATGGTGATCACGTGCACCTTTATGGTTGCCTAACACGTGATCAATTTCTTCCTTTTGACATAACATCATGACCTTTCCCTTGATTCATAAAAGTCAGAGACTGCAGAAATTTAGTGTTTTTACGATCGATTGACATTAATCTTTCGATGAGAATTCGATTCAGAGTTATATAAAAGCTATGTTATTATTTTCTTCATCTGTCTTTTGGCTCGTCTTTTTCTGTTCACTCCCGGCTTTTACGGTACTTTTTGGTGCAACCGTTAAGCCAAAAAATGTTTTGACCTGGCATCAGATTAGACTGAAAAGAAGAGGAATTATGAAGCGGATACAACATCTTCAGTCCTTGTTTTTGTGTAACACGTACCACAGGCCGCCCAGTGTACGCTTCATGGAGGATAGAGTGTTTCCTTTTTTATTTAAACATTCTCTTCATTCTCTTCCCTCACGTCTCCTTGGATAAGGACTAAAAACTACGGAGCCCTGTTTGTGCCACACACGAGAGGTAGTGTACCAGCCCTCGTAACCTGCTATTGTTTGGTATTGTAAGCACCCTCTATTGTCTGTAGTCTAAGTCATTGTTTCAACTGTTTAGTCCTTTGTTATGCTTCATGCTCCATACAATCTGACTGATATTGTTGGCAAGGCATTGCTCTGGGCGAGCTCCGTTTGCTGGGACACAAATAATACCACATTTGTTTGGGAAATTTTGACCAAGCCCTGATGGGCTAGGCCGTTCATTGAAAATCAGCATGGTAACCTAGGAAATGCCCAAATATAGAAGACATGATCCCGGCAAAGGTGAGGGGACACACGCCATCCACAAGAAAGTAAAAATAGGGAGGGCGGGGAGGTAAAATTGATTTGACTCTGTTGATTCAACCTCCGCCTAGCTTGCACAAATGGTGAATGATCTCCAGAAAATCCCAGATGACAGAAATGCCCAAACTGCAACATGGGAAATAACTAACTAAGCATGTCACACTCAGCATAAATCCATTTATTTCACCTGGGCAATAACTTTCTTTTTTCGGCTAGGGTAGCGAGCCAGTCACAAATACGTTACGAGAGCTGCTTGATCTTCACCCCACACAAGCGCGTATCTATGTTTCCGTGGATATTTTTTTCAGTGTTGGCGCAGACGTTTTGCATCCGGCGTGACTTTTTACATCTGGCGCGACTTTTTTATCTGGTGTTTCTTTTGTGCCGGCTATCCTCGAGCCGGCATAAAAGACACGCTTGATAAAAAAGTCACGCCATGTAAAAAAAGTCGCACCAGATGTAAAAAGTCATGCCAGATGCAAAAAGTCTGCGCCAACACTGAAAAAAGCATCATCAAACGAAAAATAGATATGTGATCGTGTGGCACCAACAGGGCTCAGTAAGAAAAAACATGATTTCCGTTTATCAACCTGTCAGTGTTTATAAACTCTGTTATTATGATGGTGACTTAATTCAAGTGTCAACTGTATTTAGCTTTGGGTCACTAATTGGGGACAAATATTGTATCCAGGGATCAAATTTTAACTAATATGAGAGTGTGGGTTAGTTTTTGAGGAGAGAGAAACGCCGGAGTAGTACCCGGAGAAAACCTCTCGGAGCCAGGACAGAGAGACAAGTGCTCTTATCAGTGCGCCAGCAAAAAGTAGGTAACGGAGTTCCCAGTGTTGTGGTCTGTTCTATTCTCTCCAGGCGGTGATACCTCATACATTAGGATTGCTTACGACTTAATCAAGTATTGGCACTAGTTGACCAACAAGAAACTATTTCAAAAATAGAAATAGAGTTTCGTTTCCGGAATGGCAAGGGTAGGGGAAAAGATAAAATACTTAAGTGTGCGTCACTCGATCTGTCAGAAATATTTCGCTTCGTCTATTAAAACTCTCGAGAAATAAAGATAGAAATACCACTGCATAACATTTCAAAATCCGTTTTCGGTGAATCTTCTATTACTTGTGTTACATGTGAACCTCTTTACGATAAGTGGTTCCTGGTTAACCCAATTTATTACTGCGACTTACTAGTGCGAAGATTGCCGTTTACATTACTCATTAAAGAGAGAGATAACTTTAGATTTTTCAGCTCTATTCAATTGTCATGTAACTTTATCATGGTGTTGCTAATTGGTGACAACATAGCATATAAATAACAAAAAAATAAGAAAATCTGAAAATATACACTTAGACGTATGTGAATTAAAAACTAATCTATGTATACCAAAAGGCTCAGTAATAATAGAAATATAAAGTTATATGTGTATATGTACAATGTTAAAATTGTAGGATTATGGTTTAAGAATGACATAGAAAACAGCCAGTTGGACATTTCTCAAGCAAAAAATGTTTCCAGGTCCATTAACCATTAACTGTTCAAGTCACATTGTGTCGGTACATTTCCTGGTAACTTGCGCCATAAGTAAGGCCCTTGATATCCAATAGAATGTAGCTTACTGTTACATCTCGGTGTAGCAAAATCTGACGTACGTAAAGTACAATTATTTTTCATTTTTTGGAATAATTCAGAGATGTTATGTTTTTGACGTTGAAAATTAACACCATCAGGTCTTGCAGTCTTCTATTGCGCAATGTAGGTAATCTTGCTTTCTTTAAAGGGGCTAGGTCACGCAATTTTAGGCAATTTCAGCATTGATCAAATGATCATAGAATTAACTGAAATAACAAAATAACGGCTCAAAACTATAGAGGAATTCAAACAAAACACAGGAAAGCTAAGGAGGGACAAGGATGGACAAAACTGGGCAGGATTGAAATGGATTGCAATTGGGTAAATTTGGAAAACGTCGGCCCACCTTTTTTAAAATTTATATCAGTTTATATCAAAATGTCATTTAAACAGCTGGAAAATCATTCTCAATTGTTACGTGGCCGTTATTTTGCAAATGAAAGACTCTTGCTCTGCCAATTTGACGTTTAGAGCTCATAACTAACAAAATTAAACAAAATTACCTAAAAGCGTGACCTAGCCCCTTCAACAAATTTTCGTATGTTGTTACAATGTCCTTGAAAACCGCTCTCAGTCCCTTTTCTTAGATCCTCTCCAGTTTCCACTGATCAGATAGCCAGACAAGTGAGCAATAGTTTAGCTTAGGGAGAATTACTGCTTTAAACAGTTGTAACTTCGTCTTTTCAGGAACTAGGCTCTTCATCCTTCATAAGGACTCCTATTAGCGTTAACGAACTTGTGCATTCAATTTCTTCATTGTCAATGACAATGCACCTCTTGTGTATTCTTTGCTTTTGACGCCAGAAACATTGAATGGAATTTGTCTTTGTTTGCAAGTGTTCACAAGTTTGTTAACGTTTTGTTTCTCACAGATGTCAATGACAATGCACCTCTTGTGTATTCTTTGCTTTTGACGCCAGAAACATTGAATGGAATTTGTCTTTGTTTGCAAGTGTTCACAAGTTTGTTAACGTTTTGTTTCTCACAGATGTTTAGATTTTCAATTACAAACTCGGTTTTGATTGCCCAATCTACCTCAATGTGAAATAGTTCACCCTGAAGTCAAAATAGATACGTTTCGTTTCTGAAGGTGCCAAGGGTGAATAACCCCCAATTTAACCTACTGACCCTCACCGGCCTGGTGGTACACTGTATTTCTCGTGTTTTGGAACCCAGTCCTTACCTGTGTGGTGGTATGATGCAAAACCTGTCACGCTTTGCAATAGTTTCTTCATCCCTCGTCACAGTGATGAAAGTTTGCAAAAATAGCCCACATATCTGGCTATATATTGCATTGCATCAAACTGTTCATTTGTGATCAGATCGTGAGAGCTGCTGCATATCGAAAAAAGAAAACATGATTCTGGAAATACTAGCCGACATTACTGGCTTGAAGTTTTTATTTCTGTTCGCATTTGTACTTCTTTTATCATGGCTCACGTACAAGGTTGTGGAAGAGAGATTGTCACCATTACGAAGGATTCCCTGTCCTCCAGGTGCCTTGCCGTTGATCGGCCATCTTGTCACACTCTTTCGCTCTGGAGGATTCCTTAAAATGATACGGATTTGGACAGAACAGTATCCATCCTTGTTTATTGTTCACCCTGGATTTGGGATTGGAATAGGTGGGTAGTCATTATCTGACTGACAGCTACATGCTGTTATATTTTTTTTCTGTTTTAGCCTTAATTATAAACGTTGTTTTGGGTAGTCTGCTAATCCACAGTCCTGACATCACTAAGAAAAGAAGATCAAAAGGTCATCAGTGACATTGTGACGCCGAACCTCCTGACTCCGAATTAATCCGAGTTTTCTTCTTCTCTAGGAAAAAGGTTAAAGTGGTACTATGATCAAAAAATCATTTCTTTTTTTTCTTCAGATTTTGAAAGCGTGTTTGCTTAACACCTAACTGGCAAAATTTTGAGCTTTGAGTTTTATCCAAAGGCTGTTTATTTCACGGTCCGCTATTACTCACGTTCAAAACTGGCCGATTGGACCTCAGAGGGTTGGATCTAGAGAAAATGACGTCATTTACTCACTAGCTTAAAATTTCAGCGTGTAAACGCAATTTATTACATACGCAAAACACCGGTTTAAAAGTCTGAAAGCCCGAAACTCCCGTGCTGCATATTAATAATAATTCGCCTGCGTATACACGCATTGCATTCTTAAACTAGTGAGTCTTTGACGTCATTTTCTCCTCGATCCAGCTCTTTCAAGATTTTAAAGTTAGTAATACCGGACCAATAAATAAGAAAATTCCAGTTAAAATAAACAGGTGTCTTTTTAAAATCAGAACTTAAAACTTGGGTCAGTTAGTGTTTAGTTAACATAGTTTTGAAATCCAAAGAAAAAAAAGAATTGTTTTTTGGTCGTAGTACCTTAAAGGTGCAATAACTATGACGTTGACAACTAAAGAGCACTGTACATTTACCTAAGATCTAACGGTCGAATTTGTTGCATCATCTGCGTATAATGCTGAGCTTTATTCATATATTTTTGAAGATAAATTCAAATATTTTCAAACAGTAGAACCAAGTGGTCTCAACTTTTCATTTCTCTGGGTAGACATTTCGTGGTTAACTGAATTACAAGCTCCCGCTTTCAGCTGTATGCACTCCTCTGAGTGTGTAAACTCTCATGCTTGTGTGTTGCTTGAATTGTAGATATTTACATGTATGTGACACAGTGGTTCTCTTACTCCTGAACAAACTAAGGCAGTTTTGAAAAAAATGTCGGTGAAAAATATGCACAACTTGCATTTATTATTTAATTTGTCATTTTTGTCAATGTATTTGCATACCTGAGCAGGATTGCAATTTGTTTAAAAGTCCAAGTTCAATTGCTCTATTTCACAAAACTGATCCCAACTGATTTGAACCCCATCAAAAGTTTCTTAGGCAGCCTTGTTCAGAAATCTTATATGCAGAGGTGTGTGTGTGTGTGTGTGTGTGTGTGTTGAATTGGATGGTCCCTGGCATGTTGACATGTTGACCATCCACGGTGTTTTCCTGAAATTTGGAGGGATTGCCGTGATGTTCAATCACCAGAGGCCTGGATTTCTTGTGGTAAAGATGAGTCTGTGATACATCTAACCTTCACTGATTGATTAAAACAAGATTGAGGGATATTGGCCGACTGGCCAAGGATGTTAAGGGAAGAAACAAAAATCGAGCTAGACACGATGAGAAGTACCATCGACATGGCTATCAGCGATCAGTAATAGTACGGGCCTGTTAGCTGCGGTGGTCGTGTTTTCAGTATATATAAGGAACAATTGAGGATTGAAACCAAGAAAAAGATCCATTATTGCGTTTTGTAGTTTCATCCGCGTTTCAGAGCAATTTGGCAAAGTCACTTCCCTTCGAACCATTTGGTGAATTTTTCCTCAAAATGCTGAGATAGGAGTATTCAAAGTTTTGAAGGTCAAGATCATACATGACAGACTTGCCAAGCAAAGTGAATCCAGCAGAGGGATAGGACAGGGTGGTTCCACTGTTTGGAAATCATCCAAGATGTGGCAGACAAAGGTAATGGAACAATTTTTGAATAAGATCCACTCAATGGAATCAGACAATTGGTTTAAAATGTATAGGGCAGAGTAAAGCCCATATGGGAGAACCTTGATGAAATAATGCTGCCCGTTCCAGAACATACCAAACGTTCACAGTCATCTGGATGGATCCGATGAGACGAAAAGCAGACTTTATGTCTGTTTTTCCTATGTTGCAGCCCTGACCAAAGTTTTGAATTTCTGCGATGGCGTTGTCAATAGTAATGTATTGGAGGGAGAAATCATCGTTTTCAATGAAATTATTGATGCCAAAGGTCACAAACGTAGGTTAGGGTAAATGAGACATCGTTCGGAATTCGTCGGATTGTATTTTGGGACCAAGACCGATAGGTTTGAACTCGAAAATGTTCAAAAAGGGGTGTGAAAAAAGGGGACATGCTATGCCCATCCGAAACCTTGTCATTTAAATTTGCTTTGACCACCTCAGAATTTAAATAAGCAGTAGGTAAGTTATTTGAAAAGCGTGACGATCGAGCACCAGAATAACCAATCCTAGCCCCCTCCCTGACAGCTCTGAAAACAGTTTGTTGGCAAATTCCCTTTCAGGATGATTAGATAAGGTCTGATATAAGCATTCTACTTTGACAGGAGTAACTACACCACCAAAGCTACTTTTCTCGGTGGCGGATGCTTTGTTGCCGGGCAGGGGGTGACTTTCCCACCCTTGGCGGAGGTTCTTTTTCTGTTCCATAGTTAGTGGTACACTTGATCCAGGGATGATCCTTCCCACAACCAGACCTGTCACATTCGTGGGCATAGATGCAAGAGGTTCTGGCACAGGAAACTCCCCTGTTTAAGTTGTGACAAGTATAGTGTTCGGTCCCCTAGAGGTACTTGACGATGAGGGTCCTGACTGGAAAACTTCCTTTAGAACTGAAGGTGCAACCGTAAAGGTTTTGAGCCAAAATTGACTGACAATAGTTGACAAAAAATGACTTGTTAGTGGCAGCCTTCTGCCGGAACTTTATGTCATACACACACCAGCTTAACCCCTTATGATATCTAGCAGCATCACAAATAAGAGACATATATTCTAGTAAGTCAGAGGCACGGTGTGGGAACTTGCTAATTGGAACACCCATGGAGGCCCTAAAGGCCATCGTCCACTCCCAGATGTCAGTTATTGATGTACCTTTGGCCTTATTCACTTTAATGACTGAATTTTCAACTGTTTCTTTAATCGCCTCACTGAAACGGATTTAAAACGTTAAAGTTCTTGGGAAGCAATTTAGATAATTCTATGAACTCAGCGGCGAGGATCTCCTTGACCAGTTTGGCTGGCACCTCATGCACGGAATCCATTGCTGTGTCTGTTGCAGATCTAGATTTGGACTTGTTATTTGTGATTCGGGTAGGCCATTGCTTGAGGATGCTGCTGAAGTTGCCGAAGAAGTTGGCGTAATGCACCTATCAGTGTCAAGCCCGAGGGGGCAATTTTGACATTTTCTAAAATAAAATTATCAAAATCTCCACCCCCGGGCGAAAAATGATTGTCGACATACTAGGGCAAGGGAAGAGCATACAGTGCAATCATGCTAATAACTGGGCAGGTCAGTTCTGCACATGTAATTCCTTCGAAAACCGACAGAAAAAAGAGTATATTAACAAGAGATTGAAAGCTCAATATGAAATCTATAGTTGAGGCCATTAAAATCGAAAAATTTTGGCTTAGAATAGAAAGCAAACATACACATTTTCACTCACCTATCGTTCAACCATTTCTCACCAACGAAACCGTGAACGCGGGAAATTCATCCAAACGCCTTCTGGGTATTTTCCAAGATGGCGGCTCGTTTCCAGACTCTCCCTATTATCCAAAATGGCAACCATGCCAAATTACCCACCATGTGGACGTGATGTCCGATCAAAATCCCTATTCCCGTGGGTTTCTCGACCACCCCCTCCCCCCTCTGGCTTGACATTGATAGGTGCATAACATCCACAGAGCATTCTCCTGCGGGGGTTGCTGAATCGGGAGCTGGTGCATGGTGGAGGCGAGCCACTGAAAGCGCGAACTGCGGCTTGTACTGCCACTGATGCCGCTTTTTCTATCGCCTCGTATAATGACCCTTGTACAATAGATTGTACTTGGGTCAGTTGTGTGGCTGACAAAAGCCCACTTTGTGTAGCCTGCGTCGCAGACAGCCAGTCTAAATCGCCGGTATAGACTATA
This sequence comes from Montipora capricornis, assembly GCF_036669925.1. Lineage (NCBI taxonomy): Eukaryota > Metazoa > Cnidaria > Anthozoa > Scleractinia > Acroporidae > Montipora > Montipora capricornis. The sequence goes on from NC_090885.1 coordinate 8,897,264, forward strand.
CCGGGGATTTTGTGACACGTCCTGCTGCAACGCAGGCTAACATTGTGGCGACTCCCGATCTAGTTGCTCCTGGACTTGACGCTGGAGTTGTTAGAACTGCATTTCAAGAGCATTTTGGTTTGCCATTTGCTCGCCGCCATAAAATGACTTATGTCAATGCTTTGTTGTCTTTGTTAGCGTCATCTTGCTTCTCAGCTGGGCTGGGTCGTTCAAAGCCCGATTAAGCAAACTCAGGGTAAGCAAGAATTTTGAGAATTTTGAGTATTTCGAGAAACGGGCCCCTGGTACCCGTTTCTCGAAAGACGCGGTAAGTTAACGGGCCCGGTATCTTATTTTGAAATCGAAGTCTCGAGAAAAGTAGGGTGTGTTCTGACCTCTAATGAAGTCCACTTTGTTTCTTTAGCTGAAAACTTCACTGTATAGTTTATAAAAGTTTCGAAACTCCCATCTGCAATGAAAAACAAAACAGCTTAACGGGCCCGGTAATTACCGGGAGCTTCGAGAAACGGGCCCCCGGATCCGAAGCTTTGGTTTTACTCTTCCTGCTCTCTTAAGAAAGACCGAAATTCCCCGTTCCAGTTTTGACAAACCGGTTCTTTGCTCTTAATTAGAGAAATCAGAAAAAAAATAAAAAAACATTTCTATTGGCTGGTTTGCTTTAATCGGAAAATGTCGTTCCATTTTCCTCTTGTATTCCCACTGATCTGTGACCGGTCGGTTTGACATAATGGAAAGCGCCCAAGAGTTGTTGATTAACTGAAATTTATTTCATATGTTCAATAGATTGAGATTTCAAAAGGGTACAAAAGATTGTTTTTATGTGTCTAGTCCCGTACTGCTCGCAATGTTTTCCATATTCTCGGAAAGAGTTTAAGTGATGCAACGTTTCGGAGCGCTGCCACTATTTTCACGGTTGCGCCACTTTAAAGGCGGCCATATCCTGGGGCAAGTTTTCAGTGATTGGATGAGCAGCTTACACGTGATTTTAATTTGTTCCCACATGATTTGTTACTTCCGCTAATTCATGTTACTTCTTCGTCCATTGCAGTCGGTTGAAGCGAGGTTGAAGCCTTAAGATCAAGCACAAATCAGGAAAGTTATAGAAGAGTTTTATTTTCTACTGACCAACATGGGCAAGGTAAAGCTTTCAGAAACAATATGATGAAATTTGTAAAATGACACGTAAACTAGTTTCGATTTCAACACTGCATGACCCCCACACACAGGCAGGCTTTCGTTGCGATTGTTGGCAGCGTGGGCCAGAGTTTAAGTGACAAGTGTGCGATATTTCCCGTATTTAACACGACCGATTTTACTCGCCAAGTTTGAAACCTGTAGGCAGGAGAAATGAATCACGATTTATGTATTACTTTAAGCAATTTTATGAAAGCCATTCCACTAAATGAAGACTTTGATTCTCTGGATCCAAATGCAGATTAATGCGGAAGTAATGCGGAATAATGGTCAATTTACGCGGTTCAGAATCCACTTTTTCAAGACCTGATAAGAAATAGAGGGCATATCCCGATACAGTGGAACGTATACTCAGCACACACAATACACCTGGTCCCTAGAAAAACTGTTTAATTTATCCATACTAAAGAAAAGCTAGCCGGACGGACTGTTGTCGATAGGGATAAATGATAATGATAATATGATAATATTTTATTTGAACTCTCGCAGTAAAAGCTTACAGTTTGAAATTTCCACTTTTTTGCCGGTTAGATAACGCTTTATCATTACACCGATGCAACTGGCGCTGATGGTATCGCAAAGAGTAAAGAGATAAAAGGATCTACCCTCAAAACACCCCCACAGAATCGAAGACATGGCTGTGGTAAATCAACTAGTTTGTTGCCTTTTATAATATGAGTGTAATCTCTGATTTTAAATGCTAAGAACTAATGCTAATATTTATGCCATTTATTGCTACATATATTCTGAATTTCCAACCAGAGTAAACTGTGCTTAATATCCGGTTAAATGGTTTCTGGTTTTGCTACACGCGTACGTGACCATTCGTCTTGTCTGTTTCACAGCTTGACAAGTTTGTTTTTTTTTTCTTTTTAGGAGTCTATTTTACTTCCATTGACCCAAACAGTGACCCAAAGAAAATACTCCTCAACAATTACGATGACAGAGGCAATGTTGTAAACAGCAAAAGACTCTGGGACAAAATCGATTGGGTAATTGAGGTCAATATGGACGAGACTGAAGTAACGAAAGTTTCCATAGATAATCGCGACGTATACTTTTACGAGGGTGATGTTGACCTTAAAAATTATCAGTACAAAATCTACAAAAACCCACGCACTTAAAATAACAATAAAGCCACCCCCTTTTTTTCCTTTGAAGAACTCGTGCGAAACTTGGCCAATGGTGTAAACTAGTTAAGAGAACGGCAATTTTTCTTTCACATAGCAATTTCATGGCAACCACTCACCTGACTTGTGGTGCTATCACTTTTGTTGTTATTCATTTAGGGTGTTTTAGTCCACATTAAAAATGTCTTAACTGAAGATTTTATGCAATGTTGTACTTTATCGCTTTTAATTGTTTCCTTTATGAAGCACCTTCTTGAAAAACGAAATACCATAAAACATCAGCCACATTAAATGTAAGGAGCTTTAGAACTGAATCAATGTGTTCTACAAATACTGCAGTGAGCATGCGAAGCCTTCCCATCGGTGAAAGCTCGTTTTCTTGAGCCCTCTCAACAGCCCCCTCCTAGCAATACAAAGAAGAGCCGGTCCTTTCCCGGGGAGGGGCGGGTTGTTCAACCTTAAGTCAGTACGTTGATCGCACAAGTGTCTCTCAGTATGAGTTGGATCAATAAAGTGAAGGGGGCTATAAGTCAGACAAGCGATGGGTGAGTGTGGCGTTTTTACACAACTAGGTTGTTCACAGTAATTTCTATAAGGACTATAGGTGTTAACAAGCGAAAGAAGACTTGTAGCTTGCATAATACATCTGCTATTAAGCCGGTTGAGCGAGAAGTAAAGTTCACAGTCGAGAATTGTTCCAAGCCACCATGTTGTGACATCACGGTATTGTTTCGCTTGTCTACTAGCAAGAGGCTGGCTATAAAAGCCTTCATGGCCTGTTTACATGGAGGGAGGGTGCCCCTGCTAACCGGGCTACCTGCCTAGAAGGGTTGAAACATAGCCCGCCTTTACATGCAACTCAACTAACCGGGACAGTGGGTGAGCAGCATGGGCTATCTTTTTAGCGGCCGCTAAGCACAACGAACAAAACAGCCGATCAAGGAAACTTTTTTTTCACCTTATTTCAGCTTCCTGCACGGGCACGGGCCTGTTCTCTGCCTGAGACTCGTCAATTACATTGATTTCTTCAGATTGAATGTCATTCTGTTCGGCAGATCACACTGGCAAATGGTAACTACGAAAAATTCACGTCGCGCCACCATGTCTTCGTGGTTTATCTCATCTCGGCAAGCCGTGATAGCCCGGCACGAACCGTTTACATAGTAAAAAGCTATCACGCCTAGCTGGGTGCTCCGGGTAGGCGGGCTATCCTATCTAGCATGTTACCACTTCAATGCGTTTTCTAAAGAAACGTATAAAAAGTTCGCCCTCCCAGGGTAGCTCGGTTAGCCGGGTAGTTCGGTTAGCCGCGGCACCCTCCCTCCATATAAGCAGGCCCTTAGGTGGTCACTTTTATTGATATGGAATACATTTTCAGGAGGTCGAGGAAAATCCCCGAACTTATTCAATGTTTCAAGAAAATAGCGGGGAAAACGCAAAGCTAGCTTAGCCAAAAACAGTTGTATATATGTCTAAATATCTCTAAATTGTCTAGATATCTTGGAAACTTCTAAATATTCTGACAAGAAAACATTTGGAAATTTGTGGAAAGCCCTAATTCAAGAGTACGTAAGTCATAAGTGCATTTAACTATGATGGGCTTTAGATCGGAACCTTGAAGCATCGGCAACGTAAAGAACATCTGAAGTACTCAAGATTATTCAAGGATGAAGGCAACGTAGTCAAGTCAAATTCTAGAAAACAGGCCGGATTTGAATTCCATGATACCTGGCGTGCGCCGATCGATCAGTATTCAGGCAAATTCTGGCAGGAATATATGGCTTTTTCCGCAGTGTTTCAACAAAATGATTGTTCTGCAAACTAGCAATTGAATTGAAGAAAGTCCTTCCATGGACTCTGCGTGGGAACATTGTTAAAGTCTAGTCTCTTGGAGCTGGTTATATGGTTCAACGATGGGATCCATCTGCCTTACAGTTTGAAGCTGACAGAAAATAATTCTTTTAAGAGCCTGTCTGCGTCGAGAAAGCCTCCAACCAAACGCAAATGGATCCAAGGCACATTTCATGAATATTAAATTGAGGAAAACTATTTCAACAATAACGATGGACTTGTCATTCTGACATGACTCGCAGTACAATTCCAAGTGATAGGAAATTGTTGAAAGAATTGCCGGGACGGTGGAGAAGACGACAAAGATGAACAACAGGTTGCGAAATTTGTTCTGGAGGGCAAAGATTTTGTCGACTTCTGCCGTGCCAGGGCGGACATTTGTGTTCCCAGCTCCGCGAAGATCGAGCGATTTTTTGGTCATGGTTTGAAAAGCGACGCATAGTAAGACATATGACACTACAAGGAGAGCGGAGTTTAGTGTTGAATTAAAATGTAGATCCACTTTCAAAACAGTCTCTACATCAATGTTACCATGGGGAAGGATTGAGAATGTGAACGCAATTATTGAAACCATGGCCACGAAGATCTTGGCCCGTTTCATAGTTATCCACCTTCTGTACTTTGTTGGTCGTGACACAGCGATGAAACAATCGACAGCTAAAGCGAAAACCATTCCGAAGGAAATATTAAGAGTAAGCAATGACAATGAAGATCCCACTTTAGCAAGATTTAGCAAATGGTTTCGTCCAAAAAACCGGTTGTATTCCACAGCTGCGAAAATGGGTTCTACAATTGCTCCAGTGAAAACGTTCGCTGTTGACATTGTGAGCAGGAATAAAGATGATGGCGTACGGAAGTTTCTCAGGGGATCCACACGGCCTGTTAAAACTAAGAGACCGTTGCCGAACACTGTCAACGGAGACAAAATCATCTTGTACACAGCGACTATTAGCAGCTCCGTGTCGGCGGGAGATCCAGAAGTGTCACGGAATTCACCAGTGAAGTTGGAAGTATTCATCAACGAAAACATCAGATGCGCCTCTTGGATGATTATCACCAGTTACGAAATACCACAAACGCATTTAAGAATTATTTTATCACAATCTCAAAGCATATAAAGCTGACGTGATCGCAAGGCTATAAACTAAAGACCCGTCAGTTTGATTCGAGGAAACGTCAGTGGGGAATTCAAAATGCTTTATTAAAACCCGGACATGTCAAAATAACAAAAATTGACGAAATTGCTCTATGAGCTACAACGGATGCTGGGTTCAAAAATAATAACATTAAAGAGGGAATAGCTTGACTGCAACATAATTTAAAATGTGTTTTACCACTGAATGAATATATATGATCGTTTCGTGATGAACTTGGATATACGGCAAAATGTAGAGTTGGAGTCGGGTTGTTTTAACTTCATTGTGGACAGAGTTCTGTGAATTGATGTGCAAACGAACTTTCCGTCAACAGTTTTCATAGAAAATCGAAACAGCTGCCTAGCGAGGAATAAAATTAGAGAAAAACGATCGTTTTCTAACTGTTTTCCTCTTGGGCGTTTCTTCTGTGTTTTTATGTAGAGTTTAGCAATATTTTGTGCCTTTTAACTCCCCCCTCCTTTTTAATTTAATACGCTGAGAAAAGAGGTTAATTAAAAATTGCGAAATGACGAGAAAAATAAATCTTTGAAGAGGTAGCAGGCGGACTTGAGGAAATGCTGGCACACGCTGGATTTTTTTTTTAAAGTATAGCTGTCCTATTCCAATGGCTGAGGTCTCCAACTGTCCGCATGCTTAACTGAAAGTTCAACATTGAAAATATCTAAAGTTCTTCTCATTTTAAAGTCGGTTGCAAATGAATTTGTGTCCAAAATTAGTTTGAGCGTCAAGCATACAATTAACTTCTGATATTTAAAGTTTCTTTACTTTTCCTTTGAGAGACATCACCTTCCCAATTAGTTTCTATGAAGCCAAAAAACTTGACACATGCTTTACTTTGTTTTACTTTACCATCAATGTCAACAAGACCAGATTTGTATCCGATAAAAATCCATTCATGTTATTGCTATTGCGTCATACACAATTTCTATTAACTTACCCAATATTTTTCTCTATTCATTTTCTTTTATCTTAGTGAGAACTCAATTTGTACTGATGATGTTTTGCAGTAAGCCCTTGCACGCGAATGATCTATCCTTAATGTCTACATTGGGCCACTGGAAAATTTAGGTTCAATGAGAAATGAACATTCCAAAGTTCAATTGTCTTGATTTCAGCTTCTTGTTTTTATGATGCAGAGGGTGTAGTATTGGAGCAGAGAACCTTAAGCTTATAGATACATGTAGGAGTGTCAGTACAAGATTTCTGTTCTGAGCCTGTCAGGTACACAGGATAAAACTGGCTACTCGCAGAAAACGAGAGCGCACAAAACGTCCTGAGAGCTGTCTTAAAACTTGTGTTTAGGCCTAATTAGGCCTAAGGTTAGCTTTTATGCATGTTTAGGATACTCTCTGTATTCTTATTAGGCCTAAGCAAAAGTTTTTAAAAGACAGCTCTCGGGACATTAAGTGCGAGGCTAATACACCACGAAGCAATCATAAAACTAGACCAGTCTCCTCTTTTTTTGTCATACAGGGCCCAGGTTTTGGTCCAAAGATTATGTAGTTACAGTAACTATAATCTTTTTTTTTTCCAGGTGTCTATATGGTGTATGTGTCCGACCCAGAGCTGGTAAGATTTGTAACAGTGAAAAATCCTCACAAGTTTGAACGCAGCAATTTGTGAGTTTGGTCGTTCCAAGTATTAGCAAAGGATTGTTTGCAGTGGTTGGGAAGGCACATGCACGACAAAAAAGGATTATTGGCCCAGCATTCAGCTCTGCTAATTTGAAAGGATTTTTGAGCATATTCCAGGAAAATTCAAAAAACCTTGTCAAGGTGAGAAATAAAGTAACAAGTGGAAATGTAATGATTATTACCCAAAATGTAGCCTTGTTTCTTTTTCTATGCTAAATAAGTGACACCATCTGTGCTGGAAATATTAAAACTGAGCCAATTACTTGTACTAAAGTTCTTCATTTTTTCTGGGAACCAAGTGTAAATGTGTGAAAAACTAAGGGAAGTGTTTCTCGCATACGTTAATTGGTTGTCTCCAAAAGGATACCCAAGCATTCTTAATTTTGCAAACATGTAGAAAAGTTGACAACATCATGTTTAACAATGTGTTACGTCAAAAATTTATGTGATTCACATACTGTACCAAGTAGACCCTGGTGAAAATCTTCAAAGGATCTTTAAGGATCTTCAAAGATCGTCATAAAGATCTTCAAGGATCCTAATAAAGATCTTAGAAAAGATCCTCAAAATTCCTTGCAAAGATCCTCAAGGATCTCGGCCACGATCCTTAAAGATCCTCAAGGATCTTGCCAAGATCCTTGAGGATCCTCAAGAATCTTGCCAAAGATCCTTGAGGATCTTTAAGGATCTTCAAGGATTTTAAAAGATCTTTTGAGGATCTTGTTAAGATCTTTGTGGATCTTTCCTGAATGTTACCAAGGAATTTAAAAAAAATCCTCAAGGATCTTTATTATTTTAAAAGATCCTTTGAGGATCTTGTTAAGATCTTTGTAGATCTTTATGAATCTTACCAAAGATCTGTAAGGATCTTCAATAATCTTACCAAAGATCTTCAAAGATCCTAATCTATCCTTGAGGATCTTGTCAAGATCTTTGTGATTATTTTGGGTATATTCAGTATTCTTGCCAATGATCTTCAAGGATGTTTGTGGCTCCATTAAAGAACCAAGATTACTGCAAATGATGGCTTTGATTCACCTCACGGTTAAGATAAGTGCCAGGATGTCATATGGAAAATCTGAAACATGCTAATTTAAAGTGAATTTGGAAATGGCCAATTCCTATTAACTACCGTGAACAACAACAACAACAACAACAATATGGCACAAACATCATTTAAACTTTCTTTATTTGCATAGATGTGTTTATCATAAAAAAAATGGAGACTAAGGATACAATAATGTAGGGCTGGAAACAAAAACCTAGTAAGTGACAATTTTTGGTCAATTTTTAGTTTTGCACAAAACTAGCCTAAATAGACCTTTTTCTCTTGTACATTTTGTTTTCCCAATACAAATCATGTGGTAATACTCAGGAGGATTAGTCCTTGTTTTGCTCATTAAAAAGAGTACATGCAAGCATGAATATGTCTGCCTCATCATCAATCCAATTTTGATCGGGGTTTATCCCCGTGAACGGGGCTGGCTGGATTTACATACAAAAGAAAAAAGAAAGGACCAATTAACCTCCTGAGTATTATGACATAATCTGTATTGGGAAAACAAAATGTACAAGCAAAAACGGTCTATTTTGCAAGTTGACTGGAAATGAACTTACATTGCCCTGGTATTGTTTTTAACCGATTTGA
>NC_090885.1:8918377-8923377 GCF_036669925.1 Montipora capricornis
ATTTCGAGTACATAACACCATTAAAAAGAGGAGGAATCCGCCATTTTATCAATGTGCGCGAGCTAATGCGCGCGCCAATGACGCAAGAAATTATGCGCAGTCGGGTTGCGCAATGCAAAACCAGGGAATCACCTTAAGTACTATGTTACAGTCGAGCTATGTCACTTGTGACCAGTATCCACGAGACTGAAATGAACATCCGAATTCTTCTTTGGATCTTCCGAGATTTGAATGGAATCTTAAAGATTTTTGCGAAAGTTGGTGCGAAAAATGCACAATAACTAAACAATAATTCATCAAACGCTTGAAATAGTTTTCACTTTTCAAACAACGTTTATTTTGTAATAAGACGGAAGTTCATAGCTAACTCTTTGCGATATATCAAGGAAATATGCACGCAAAATTCAGAATCTCGAGAGCAAAGTTCAAAACTGTCACACAGATTTGAATACTCCGTTCAAATTTCAAAACTACTGGTCACGCGTGACGTAGCTCGACTGATAGAGTAATTATGCTTTACTATGCCCTAATTTACGCCTTTCTTTTTTATGGTATACCCAACTTACCTAAAACCAGCAACTACTTTGCAAAAACGAGTTGTCAAAATAATGACTGAGGGTGCTAATGAGGTACCTAGTTACCAGTTAACTACTATTTTTTTCGGCCACTTGTCAGTTAACTACCACGTTCGCCCAAAAGTCATTGCGGTCGTTTGTTTTTGGTTTCAAATGACAACTTGTCCAAATACGTGATTTGATTGGCTAAATGCACTCAGGCGAATCACGCGGGAAACGACATGTCAGCTATTTGGGTAATTTCGTGTTACACGAAATTCAGTCACGGTGCGCAATGACTTTTGGTCGAATGTGGGCCTTTAACTCTTGACTTCCATTTTCTTACAGCGAAAAATATTGCATCATAACCCGAATTTTCTTTACTTCAGCACGTCAATCAGTGTTGGGGGTCGGACTTTACTAGAACCAAGGTATAAATTTTATGAATTTACATAACCTTCACCCCTAGTGTGAGTTATAAGGAACAGGCATTGAAGAAAATAATGTAATTATCTAACCGAGGGTAAAGTGATAGCTATCAACCGATTTTCGCTGTAAGTGCAATTGAAATATAGCCATCAAATAATACCGATCTCATAAATCCATATGCAGAAATGATTGATTGATTGATCAGTTTATTTATCCCTCTTGCAGCTGCAGCTGAATTACAAGGGCACCAGCAACTATATTATTGATATTTATAAGTACAAAAATTGTTCATCCGTTCAGTCCTGGCAACTACTTTAACACTGCTATTTACAACAATGCCAGAGCGAAGAGAATACCCATGGTGGGTTTCAGGGGGAATGGGTATTGCCTTTATCCCGGAAATTCTTCATTAACTTTTGGCATGATTTTTCCCGCCTTTGACTGAGGGGCAGCAAGCCTGAACGGCTAAGGGCTACATCATATGGCAGCCCAGGAAAAATAATGTTAAATGCCCTCTTTTGTATCAATTCTAGGGTTTTGCTCAGATAAACCGGAAGGTCTGCCCAGACGGGTGCTGCATATTCAATAACTGATCTAACCAGGTTACAGTATACTTGAACCAAATCCTGGTAGGCCACGCCACATTTCCTTAACACTCTCTATGCGTATAAACGCTTATTAGCTTTTGCAAGGACATATTCACAGTGCTTATTCCAGGAAAGGTCTCTAGAAATAAATACACCTAAGAACTTATAGTGACCAACTCTCTCAATTACACGGCCAGATAAACACAGGGGAGTTTCCGGGAAGGGCTGATATTGCAGGAAACTAAATATGATCTCTTTACATTTCTTTGCATTGAGGCGCATACCGTGGTCTGATGCATGCTGTGCTATTTCGTTCGCGATGCAGGGCATGTAGCTAGGAGAACACCTAGGGATGCACTCCAAAACAGAAAGATCATCTACATTTTTCACCCGTGCATACCAACCTGCTACCAATTTGTTAACTAACACAGCAAACAATATTGGTGCAGGTTTGGTCCCTTGGGGGATGCCACCATTAGGGAAAACACAGGGGGAAATAGCGTCACCAATTCTTACCCGTTGTGACCTGCGCGAGAGGAAATCCGCGATCCACCCAATAATGGCATCATGAACCTCAAGAGACCTAGGCTCTACACGTACTGCTTTTCCCGACCTGGTCATGCATGTCTTGCTTAAAACTTGAAACTCAACTTTATTGTCTCTTTCCGTGTCTGAGTCGGTCTCGTACTTATTTTGTTGCTGTATGTCCTGTACCTGCACTTCAGGGACATCAAGGTCGTTTACGAAAGTTAAACTGACTGCTTGCAGGTCATCGATGCCAGGGGAATGGTCTGACTGCTCAGTGGTTTCATTGACAGGACTAGGCGTGGTTGAGTCGTCAGGAGTTGCTTGCTCCCTAGTGAACTCCACATAGGAATGTTCTGTTTGCTTGGGCTGAGAGTAGATAGCTGGTGGTAGAGATCCAGCTTTATATTTAGTTGTTTCGCTTCTTACAGTTCGTTGTCGAACAGGTCGAGAGTCCTTCATCCAGTCCGTCATCATGACTTCATCTTCTTTTGTCATTGTTTGCACCGCTGGGAGAGCCATGGTTGAGACTGCTGACAAAGGCATGGAAGTATCCGGAACGGGATAATAAGACTTGTCGTGAGTGAGATACTTTGCAGCCCACGTCGTAATTCTTTTGAGCGATTCCTTCACTGCTGTTCCAAAGTCTTGTGCGTAGTTCAAAGTACCGAATGTTTCGTGCTTAAAGTGTGAAACCGCGTGTAGGTTTTCCACCTGCGTTGTCAGAAGTGTTTAAAGTTCAACTTGGTCAATGAGCAAAGTATTTTTAGAATTGATATTTTCCATCAGTCTGTTCATTCCTTTGCGCAACAGGGTGAGAGAATCTGAACCCTCTGGACCATTTGTTTCTCTTGACAAATTGAAGCGCTCCTTCACACTAGCCACTATTCTATGAGGTGCCGTTTCCGCCGAAATTCAGCCCTTGTTGTTTTTATTAAATGGTGCCCATTTTTGATAAATGGTGCATACCTTTGTTGTAAATGTAGCCTTTGTTTTTTGTTAATGGTGCCCAGTTGTGATAAATGGTGCATACTTTTTTTGTAAATGTGGCCTTTGTTTTTCGTTAACGATGACTCGAGATTCTAGAAACGGTGCCTATTTTTTAAAGGCTGCCTCCATCTCTTTAATTTGTGGGATTTGTTTTCATAAATGGTGGGTCATTTTTTGCAGGCATTTTTTTCTTCGTAAATGGTGCTCGTCGTTAAATGATGCAGCAGTCTGGGGACTAGCACAGCTGTGAATGTAGAGAAAAACTGGTATCTAATCCATTCGCCACGCTTTGGACATGGCGGACAACTTCTCTCCTTCCTTGGAAAGCCTTTGTAATCTTGTAAAGGACAAAACTGAAAGTGTATGTTCCAGTTTGACTAACTCCGTGGGGACCGTTGCAGCCATGGCCAGAAATGCACGTAATCGCAAGAATAACAAAGATAACTGTGCGAAAAAACATAACGAAAATAACAATTATAGCAAAAATAACGAGGATAACAAAACAAGGGAACGACACTGGCAAATACAACAGAGTCTCGCCTAAACGAACACAACGCAAAGCATCACAGTTATTTTTGCTATATTTGTTATTTTCGATATTTTTGTTATATTTAAGGGGGCCCCCTTCCCTTCGCTGCTTTGACGAATCGTCATTCTTGCTGCTGCCATTTTTTTCATTTAATATTTTTGCAATTTTTGCTATTTCGTTATATTTGTAGGGCCCCTTCCTTTGTCTGCCTTGAAGAATTGTTATTCTTGCTGCTATCGCTTGCTTGATTTGTTGTTTTCGCTAAATTTGTTAATTTCGTTATTTTTGTTATATTTCTGGGGCCCCCTTTCCTTGTCTGTCTTGAAGAATTGTTATTTTTGCTGTCGTTCCTTCATTTGTTATTTTTGCTATATTTGTTATTTTCATTAATACTTAAGTGTTTTGTTATATTTGTTATTCTTGCGATTGCGTGCATTTTTGGACACATCTCTAATAGTGTTACTAATTCCTGACGTTTTTTGATTATATTATCTTTTACTACTATTTAATATTAATTAATGAAGTAATACTTTTTTATCTAAAACAGCTACTTTTTAACCATATTCCTCCTTCTCGCATTCTTGCTTTGGGTCACCTACTCGGTTAGTTCCATGAATCTAATCTAGGTGTCCCAAACTCTACAAAATGAACCTAAAATTTTAATAAAATTCTTTATTTCTATAACAATCTTTTACTCTTGTATCTAAAAACACCGAATTGTATTAATAATCTGTTTGAGTTTAAATAAAAATTGACTCGACTCGATTTGAGCACTTAAAATTACTCTGTAATGGATATCTTTGTTGAAATATACGTGCTATACGGCCAACTTTTCACTTTGGAAAAAACCTTCCCTTCGAATTACCTGCACATGGTTATTGCCGTGAATGACATTCGAATACCTCCCTTCTGGACCTTGTGGCGCAGTCGGTTGAGCAACGGTGATCTAAGGAGGTCGTCGGTTCAATTCCTACCCTGTGGTCAGAGTGTCCTACGGTCCTTGTGTTGGCCCATCTCCAAAAAGGTACAAAAAGGCGCAAAGACGAAAGAAAGGACTGACTGAAAATCCTTCTTAACATCCCAGGTCTCCGGCCCTACTTGGAGGGAAGTCCCAGAAATTGATGTAGCATTCAAGCAGTCTCTCTGGTAATTTCTTGACTAGCAAACTGTCCAGTGTTCCGTATTTAATTCTCCACTGCGTCCTTCAGCTTGTAATTTGAGCACGGTTATTGGAGCAAGATCCACAAACTTCTCCAAGGCTGAACTTTCGTTTCCTCCGACTTGCCTACTTGCGGGAAAGTTGCCAGTTGATCCATATAGAGCGATTTCACTCACGTGACAAGCAGCCATATTGGATTACTGAAACAAAAGGAAGTATTTGCATAA
>NC_090885.1:8938377-8943377 GCF_036669925.1 Montipora capricornis
TTGATGAAAAACTCAGTTTTCATGAACATATGGACCATATTAATTTTGTACAAGACTTGCAAAACGTTTTGGGATGTTGAGGAAGATAATAACTGTTTGTCTGTTCAACACTATTATCAAGCCTTATAATAACCTTTGCATCTTTTTCATTGTCATTCTGTAGTAAAGAAAACCGGACCAGAGTTTTAAAATTGCAAAAAAAGGGCTGGCAGGGTGATTTTAGAATCTTCCAGATTATCATAATTTGTTAATATTTAAATCTTCAAAAACTTAAAATGGCTTTCCTTTTACAAGGAAGTTAAAGTGAAAAGATGTAGCTTAGTTCATAAATGTGTACATGGAGAAAAATATCTTAAAGGTCAAATTCATACTAAAAATGCTCAGGAGATGCAAGTGTTAATTTTATTTGTCCTAAATTTAATAGGGTTACTGAGGGAGACGAGATGTTTAGTGTGACATCTACTCAAGTATGGAATAGTTTGCCATTAAATTTAAAAAGGGACACTATATCCTGTTCTTGAATTGTAATACAAGCTTTTTGGTGTCTGTATAGTTTTAGGCACTTAAAAAATTGTTCTCGTGTGAGTAATAATTTTTGAGATAATTAATTTCTCATGAGGACCGTACGTTTGTTTTTAGTTCTTCTGCACTCTTATGTACTTCCCTCCTAAAATAAGGACTCTATTTAAAATTACAGTCTCTACCAAGTTATAAATTGAAGATCAAACAATTAGCTGCAGTTGAAATCCCAATATTCTGTGGGCACATTTTCATCCAGTGAGTATAAGTGTGTGAGATCTTTTTCTTGCTGTTTTTCAGCATTGGGGAAACCAATTGAAGGATTTTAAAGCCAAACATTCCATGGATGTACAAGTTTTAGTTGACTTAACTCATCTAACACTTGATGTGATTGGTCAGACTGCGTTTGGATACAACTTCAATACTATTCTGGGTGGTGACAGTAAAGTGTCGGAAGCATTTGCCACAGTGTTTTATGCATTGGATTTCAAGTATTTGATCTGCAAGTTTCTGATCCCCTACTTTGATTATCTGCCTCTAGCTGTAAATAAGAAAATCCAGGTGGCAAAGGAAATCTCAAATAACATTGTATTGGAGGTACCTTTACTTTTTCTGGTAGCAGAATATTTTTTACGAGAACATTCTTAATGTGTGTTATACTTGTAAGGACCATTCATAATTCTTTGATTCTTGTGCAGTCCAAGGTGTAAGAAGTATGTTAAGTATGTGAATATGTAAAGACCAACCGGATATCAGAAAGTCTGAGTCCCGGATGGTATTTTAGCCCAGATGCTCCACTTGGTTATGATATTTATGTATTCACTTTTCATTTAAAACTTGATTAACCTTTTCAGTTCTGATACGTAGATGGATAAATGGCTCGTTTGTCAGTTTTTTTTTTTTTATGTTAATGTGGCTTTGGCGATGCAGATACGGAATTAATGTATTGATTGAACTAAATATTAGTAATTAATGACTAAATGATGTAGTCAGAGGTCAAGTGTTCTATTCCCACATGGGACGTTTAATGTTTCATTGTGTATGTAAATTAATGATGATTTGATCTGTGAGAAGTCTTATCTCTAATCATTTTTTGTTAGTTTAAAAATAGCATTTCATTATAAAACAGGTTATTCAAGAACGTCGTAGGCAAAGGCGTGAAGGGAGATATACACTTGTGAAGAAGGACCTTCTTGATCTGTTAACGGATATGTACGATGAAGAAACTGATTCAAGAATGAGTGATGAAGAATTAAGATCCCAAGTATGCTTATGAATTTTCTTTTTGCTTGAATGATGCTTAGCCTGTGTACAGCCGTTTTCGAGTGGACAATCTTTTGAATAGTGCTATATTCACCTCGTGAAGATTCGTCAGGAACGCTTTCGTTTCTTCAGCGCTGACAACAATTCCTACAAATGTACGTTAAATCGATTTGCACTTTACACTCCATAGATAACAATTCCATAGATAACACTCCATAGATAACAATTCCGCTCGTACCATCAAAAAGATTTTTATTCGTATTTTTTACCGTGCGCAAATTACACACGAACTCATCGTAAACTCTCTCACGGTGGTTCTCACGGTGCTGATGAGGAGAAATAAAAATAAAAGCCAATCAAAACTCGTTGTTTCAATGATGTAATGATCGATGGGTAATAACCGATCAAATCATTTTCCACACATTCCAGGAAAAATCACGTGGTATTGAACACGGTTATCAACGGTAAATCACAGACTGACGCTTTTCTCCGATTTTTTTTTTCGGAGAGCGGGTGGCTGTACACAGGCTAAATGATGCTAGGAAAACTAATTTCTGTGCATATTCTAGAAATTTGTTATGTTTCAATCAAGTAGGTGATAAGGAACAAAATTGATGCATATAAAGTGAACTCAATAAAGAAAATAAGCCATTTTTAACTGAAAGTAAAATTTACCTCATTTGAAGAGCCGTTGTTATGCCTGTGGTGTCTGTGGATTGTATGGACATAATGATAAGCTCCTAAACACAAATGTTTCCTTTTACTAATTAAATGGGACTTATGATCGTTCGTCTGACCTTTCAACCGCTTATTGCTGGTCTTTTTCAGGCGATAAGGGACCATAAGGGCTACAATGTAAGTAAGTACATCGTGAGACAAACGATCATACGTCTCATTCATTAAAGACCCATCTTTTTAGACAAGCTTTTTCTTTTAATTTATAGTTACTTTTTTAATATCATGTTTTAGTTTATTTTTAAATATTATCAAATATTGTAAAGCGCATTTGGACATATGGAAAATGCGCTATATAAATATCTATTTATTATTATTATTATTATTATTATTATTATTATTTACCATCACGATGACCAATAATCACCCATTTTAGGAGTTTTCATTTGCATCATTGCAAATGTGATTTCTGGGTCAGATATCAAAATGTGTGTGAATTGACTTCTGTGTTACTGTATGGAACTTTTTTTAGTTTCAAACTAAGTAAAAGGCGAGGCGAGGTGAGACATGAAAAAGAGAACAGAAATGCTTAATTGCACTCAGTCCACTTAGCAATAATTATTATAACCCTACCAATCAGCTTATCGAAGGGTTGCCTCTTGGTGTGAACTTTTTTTTCCAGGTTTTTACCTTTATTCTGGCGGGCAATGAGACGACTAGTGTGTCCATGGCTTGGACCCTTTACGAACTTGCAAAGAATCCGCAAATTCAAGAAAAATTGAGAACGGAGATAGAAGCTGCCTTTCCAGACGAAGAAGAGCTGACATGGGAGAAACTAGAGAAGTTGCAGTACCTTGAAAATGTTGTCAAAGAGTCACTGCGACTTCATCCTCCAGTAGATATTGCGGGCCGTGTTGCATTATCAGATGTTGAAATTGGAGGATATTTCGTGCCAGCAGGAACGTATCTCATTCTTCCCATTGATGCAATGCAACGTTGTTCTTCGTTTTGGCCAGATCCTGAAAATTTTAATCCCAAGCGCTTTGAAGAAAATGGTGATTGCTGCTTTTTTTATTCTTAAGTAGTCTATTTTGATTTCCACCCCTAGGGACTCTTCCATATTTCTAGTTACACAACGGAATGAAAAATTTAGAATATATTCGATGAGCGCGCGTTGGAAATGAAATGGTACAGCCTCGTTTGTAAAAACCAATCTCATATCCAAGATGCGCAAATCGAATGATAGTTCTATGAAATTTGAATACGCCTGGACGTTTTGGTGTTGCAAATTTCGCTTTCCGACACAAATTTTTCAGCTGGGAAACACATTGCGCGTTTATACGATCATGATCATCATCGCCATCATCCTGAACCAGCGCCTAAAAATCTGTTCGATTTTGTTGAACAGAGATGTTGAACCCGTTTGCTGCCCTGCCCCTTTAAACCGTGTTGAAGCATGTTGAATCGAGCGTTTTAACTTTGCGTCAACAACCATTCAAGATTTCTTTTGTTATCGCGAATGTTGAATGAATTTGAAGCGGTTTGCCCCCCTCTTTCAACATTGCTGGGTGTGCGCGTGCGCACTAATCGGTCTCTCAATGACGTATTATGTCTGTGTCCATAGTAACAACCGCGGCTGCAGCCTGGGACTGAATACAAGGCCTGTCGTGGAGCTTTGTTGAGTCAGCCCATCCTCCATCCCGAATTTATCTGATATACACGATTGGTAATTTGGTCTGAATTGACCATTATCGTCAATTTAGGGCACTGTGTTCCAGGAACTCTGGTAGCAGAGAAAATAAGGAAGATAAAAATCATACCCGTGGAAAGGCTTATTCAGAGCAAATTAGCAATTGTGTTGGTTGAACCAAATGTTGATGATGTGTTGAAATCGTTTGTTCACCCCAGCAATCAACATCGTTCAACAACGTCGAACATACGTTTGCCCGTGCATTTAACTGTAGTTGCTTTTTAACAGTCTGTATCCACCTTTTTCTAAGCTTTCCATGAGATTTGTGACAAGAAGAACGCGTAATGTTTGTTTATACGGTATATATGAGCTAATAACCGACGGAGGTTTAGTAAAGCCAATCATGGCTTCGAGCGAGTCGAACCAGGCAGAACGCCAGAGAAGCGGTATCCGAGGTTGAAAATTCAACTGCATAACCCACTTCATGCAAGACTACGCAATAAGTAAGTGCTTGATCAAAAACAATAAACAAACTGCGGTGATAAACATATTAACTTTAACTTGAATTTTCGTGTTAAAATGCGTCACAATATCTTTTTCACCGCAGCCGGTTTATTTTTTTGGTCAAGTTAAAATGGCCGAAAAAACGAGAGTATTTCTTAGTAAGTGCTGTTGTGTAAGTTACAAGGTGTAAATGACAAATATTGAGGATCGTTCTTGGAAAATCACTAAAAGCTTTGCAAGGCTATTTCTAACAATAACTCCTCACAATCTAGTATGGTAAGGAAACCTTCGGTAAAGATCAAATCAAATAATAAACAATTTTTGGGCATTTTCATTGCTCGTGTTTTTA
>NC_090885.1:8950877-8953377 GCF_036669925.1 Montipora capricornis
CGTTACTCGTGGATATGAAAGTTACCGCGATTGTTTAAAATTGGCAGGCTGAAGTTTTCTTTATGCATTAGCATTGATAGTTGGATAATTGTGTAACAGCACGGTGGGCTCTCATGCAACTAGATACCCCAAATACTGCATGTATACGTATGTGAGGTAATCCCCTTTGCTGGAATTCAACCCTGTGAAATAAGTATACCATTTCTCCAACAGACATAAGATTACTCTTTAACACATCCTCTATAAAGAGCTCTACCATGTGTTCAAAGTTCGTTGCAGAGATGACAGGGTAATTTTGAATAAGGTCTGATTTTTGTTGCCAGGTCATATAATGTTAATGTCATCAGATTTAGCAAGTAGAGCAGATCCATTCAGTAATATTAACACTTTTTGCGCCAGTTATACATTCCTCCAACAAACCTTGTGAATATTTATCATTATATTTGATACACTTAGATACAGATGATCTGAACCATAACTGATCACAACAAGTGCTTATATATTCAGCGCCATGTGTTATCGTATCACGAAAAAGACTGAATCACTTTTGACATGGAATGTCTAATAGAGCCTTGACCTTGACAAATTTCAGTTTGGTTTAGCCTTGAGCTCTGCATAGCTTTCGTTCAATGGTTTTATGCTTTTCTGTTTAGGTCTCTGATATGTTCTGGATTGCTTTTCTTTTCCTATTCCCTTGCTGCTTCAATATTTTCAGATCTGTTTTGGCGTTTTGCAATGTTTTTCTTTTCTTCAAGTGATTTTGTCCCTTCCTCTTGATAGAGTCTCTCATATAAGCTCTTTTTTGCCACTGCTTTGTAGAAATTATTACTGACACTCACATCATTTTTGGCCATCGTTAATTAATCGATTATTCCATTTCTACATGTATTCAAGTCTTCGCGTTGGTCAGTGAAAGGCGGTGCACAATTTTTTGCACCAATCTGTACTTGTTCAGAATATTTTGCTTCACCTTCGAAGAAAGCCATTTCTTTAATTCTTCCGTTTCTTGCTTCTAAATGCAGCGGAAGGTGCTCAAACACTTCAGTATAAAAGCGACATACAGTAATGGCGGCGCACAACCTCGTGAACAGGAAGTCACAGCGATCTAAGCTGTGTTGTGATTATCCATCCTGATTGGGTTATTAGATCGAACTTCCGGTTACGCAGGAGTGACACATTTGCATAAAGAACCTCACCAAAACTCGTGGATATATCCACGAGTAAAAAGGAGGTGTATTATGGGATTTGTGTAAGTAGTGAATTGGACGAAATAGAAGAATGTCAGCTGTACAACACCTTAGTTCTTTCTTGGTCATACAAGTACAAGGAAGGTCCTTTTCTTTTTTCTTTTTTTTGCTACCTTGTTTTTTTCGGTGGAGTTTTAAAGGTTAAATCTGTTGCAATTGCATCATAACTTGTATCAAAAGGTTGCAAGGTTTACTCATACCAGTAATTAAATATCAAATATAGCTCTAATGTAAGATACAAACTTCTGAGTACCGTTATTGTAATAACAAAATGTTAAATGGAAAGAGTAATCATCTTTACAGATTGTCCACGGTTAGTTCATTTGTGGGACTGTTTTCAATGTTGGTGCCTCCTTTGTATCATACCTGCAAAGGATCTGATCTTTTGCATAAGAGGTGCCAGATGTTTGAAAGAAAAAAGCTAATTGAAAATGACAATTTTTTTTTGTTAATTTTGCTCTTTGTGTAGAAAAGTACCAGTAGACACAGATGACGTAAAAAAAAGAAACAAAAGCCAAGAAAAAATACCCAGCCAAAATACAATTACTAATAAACAATAGTTACTCTATTGTGTGCAGTACCCGAAGTAGTAACCGCTAATTTTAAGTAAAATACTATATTGAAGTAAAGAGAAAATTAGTTATCGTATTGGGTTTTCAAGACTTCAAAAGTTCGGAATGCACCTCCTTTCAGTAAATTCTCCGTAGTGTTCATTCAAAAATCAAGTAACGCGAACGCTGACGTACTAATTTAACCTCTTATAGACAGACAGGTATTTGTGATGCTGAAAAAGGCCGATGGCTAAAATACACAGACGCGGATACAAAGGATCAACAAATTATAACACCAACGGTGGAATCGAACGTTCACATTGATTTTGCACATCCAGAAATTAAATATTAACAACCAGCTGTTTGGTCGGAACAAGGAGTTTGTGTTTCCAGTGTTTTGAAATTTATTACCCAATACTCTGGAATTTCCAATCACAATATAGTATGTTATAGATAAGAAAAGCATTTGGGGTAGGTAGGGATATTTCCTGGAAACATATGCACTACATAATTGCACTACATCCATCTGATTTTCTATCCATTTTGCTATAAGCCTTGATTTGGTGCTAAAATGAGCCCAAGCCGGGCCATATAATGTAGACCAAGGCATTATTTCTATATTCACCTGTATACCCCAAATTGGAACTAAGCATGTACTTGTTTTTTTAACCTCTCTTAAGCAGCCACTGGCCGTTACCCGGA
>NC_090885.1:8955877-8968377 GCF_036669925.1 Montipora capricornis
TCACCTAGTACTTAATTGAAACAATTGACAAATTCCTAGAATATGCACAGAAATTAGTTTTCCCAGCATCAATCAAGCAAAAACAAAATTCATAAGCATACTTGGGATCTTAATTCTTCATCACTCATTCTTGAATCAGTTTCTTCATCGTACATATCCATTAACAGATCAAGAAGATCCTTATTCACAGGTGAATAGCTCCCTTCACGCTTTTGTCTACGACGCTCTTGAATAACCTGTTTTATGATAAAATGTTATTTACTGCGCCTTTCAATAACATGCGGACTCTAAAATTCAAAGCTCAATCGACAAAAGCGTTTTTCGCTACCGTCAATCAAATGTTCGGCGACTCCTCCAAGCTTCCGACTATACTGTCTGAACTGCGCTCAACGATTTGATTTGATTACTGCATGCTCGACACTACAATAGTCGGAAGCTTGGAGGAGCCGCCGAACATTTGATTGACGGTAGCGAAAAACGCATTTGTCGATTGATTTTTGAATTTAAGAGTCCGCATGTTATTGAAAGGCGCAGTAAGGATGGTGCCTACTATTGTCATTGCGGATACGTTCTGCGCATCTCGAGTTAATCGGATTTCCTATGGGTATTGCTTATTTATGCTTATTTATACATATAATATTTTTGCGCGACTCAAAAGCAGAACTTAGCAAGTGCTCTTAGTATCAAAAAGAAAATTGGGGTTAATTACCACGCATTTTTCAGAGATAATTAAGCTTCAATTTGGAAAAAAAACCCATACATTGCTTTGTATTTTGAAGCTTTTTACAATATTGCGAAAAATGCGTGGTTACCCCCAATTTTCTTTTTGTATTTCAATAACACTTGTGAAGATCTGCTTTTCCCGCATAGTCTGTAAACCGCGCAAAAATACTTTTGAATTAGTAGGCACCGTCCTTAAACTATCGAAAAATGATTAGAGACAAAACTTCTCACAGATCAAATTATCATTAATTGACAAAATTAATGATTACTCAATGACACAGTGAATATAAGATGACCAACTAGAACTCAAACAAAAGGTGATTCCCAGGTGGGAATTGAACCCTTGACTTCTGACCAATACATCTTGTAGTCATACGTAGTTCAATCAATATATTAATTCTGTATCTGCATCGCCAAAGTCACATTAACTTCAAAAAACTGACAAACAAGCCATTCATTCATATAAGTATCAGAGCTGAAAAAGGTAAATCAAGTTTTAAATGAATAGTGAATACATAAATATCATAGCCAGGTGAAGGATCATGGGTTAACATACCATGCGGGACTCAGATTTTCTGATATCCCGTTGGTCATTACATATTCACATACTTAACGTACTTCTTGCCCCTTGGATTACACAAAAAATCAATGAGTGGTCCTTACAAGTATAACACACATTAAGAATGTTAGATGGTAAAAGAATATTCTGCTACAAAAAATAGTAAAGGTACCACCTTCAATACAATGTCATCTGAAATTTCCTTTGCTATCTGCAATTTCTTGTTTACAGCTAGAGGCAGATAATCAAAGTAGGGGATCAGAAACTTGCAGATCAAATACTTGAAATCCAATGCATGAGATACTGTCGCAAATGCTCTCGACACTTTACTTTCACCAGCCAGAATAGTATTGAAGTTGTATCCAAACGCAGTCTGCCCAATCACATCGAGCGTTAGATGACTTAAATCATCTAAAAGTTCTATATCAATGGAGTGTTCGTGTTTTTTCAGTTGGTTTCCCCAATGCTGCAAAACAACAAGAAAAAGATCTCACACTGAATATAATCACTTGATGAAAGTGTGCCCACATAACATTGGCAAACTGCTGCTTGTTTGATCTTCAATTCATAACTTAGTAGAGACTGTAACAGTCTTTATTTGAGGAGGGAAGTACATAATAGTGCAGAAGAACTAAAATACGTTTAGTCCTCATGAGAAATAATATAACAAATAATACTAACGCGAGAATAATTTCTAAGAGCCTAAAACTATAGATATTAAAAAGCTAGTATTACAATTTGAGAACATTAATGGAAAAATTTCCATACTTCAGGGGATGTCACACTAAACAGTTTTGTACAAATATGGTCCATATGTTCACGAAAACTCAGTTTTCCATCAAGAACTAAGCCAACAAGCTTTGCACTTGGGACTTAATTGTTCAACATTGGTTAAAACTAGCGAACTACGACTTGAGTTTGAAGCCTATGGTTTCTGCTCTATCTGGTACAGCAATGAATCACATAAATATTTGATCTCACACATTTAACATGCTGTTGTCAACCTTTCTACATGTTCGCAATTAATAAATATTCATGCTTGGACATCCTTTTGGGGACAAGCAATTTTAGCCCGGTTTACACTACAGAATTTTTTTGGCACGGCTCGGGTGAAATTGGCACGGGTCCCAAAAAAGAAAGGTTCGGCTCGGATAAAATTTGCAGTGTAAACAACACCTGTCAGTACCAAATTTCATCCGTGCCGAACCAAAATTCTTACCCGTGCTGGGACCTTCGGCGACGTAGTCCGCGCACGGGTGAAAATGGTAAGGGTGCTGAAAAAATAGGCACGGTTCGGATAGAACAAGTAGTGTAAACATTTTAAAGGGCCAAATTTGAGCCTTAATTCATATAGGCTAGCGGTTTTTTGCGTATATTTCAAGATGGCTGCTCATTCTCCACCAAAATCACGCGGACGTTCTTGATTATAATTAAACTGCGCATGTCTACAAGAGAACTTACCCGGGCCCAAAAATGTTGGCACGGTATTTTTGATACGGTAAAAATGGTGCAGTGTAAGCAAAGTTTGCCGATCTCTTTTTAGGCACCCGTGCCAATTTCACACGAGCCGTGCCGAACATTTTCTGCAGTGTAAACTTAGTGTATGCAAGGAACAATTCGCTTACTTTTTCAGAGAATTTACACTTGGTTCCTAGAAAAATGAAGAACTTTGTCTTTAATACTAGTTATTGGCTCAGCTTTAATATTTCCAGCAAAGATGGTGTCACTTAGCATGGAAAAAGAAAAACAAGACTTCATTTTGGGTTTTAATCATGACATTTACACTTGTTATTTTGTCATTTCTCACCTTGACAAGGTTTTTTGAATTTTCCAGGAAGATGCCCAAGAATCCTTGCAAATTAGCAGAGCTGAATGCTGGGCCAATAATCCTTTTTTGTCGAGCATGTGCCTTCCCAACCGCTACAAACAATCCTTTGCTAATACTTGGCACAACCAAACTCACAAACTTGGTTCGTTCAAACTTGTGAGGATTTTTCACTGTTACAAATCTTATCAGCTCTGGGTCAGACACATACACCATATAGCCACCTGGAAAAAATGATTATAGTTACTGTAACCACGTAGTCTTTGGACCAACACCTGGCCCGGGCCCTGTATGACAAAAAATGGGGAGACAGTTTTATCCTGTGTACTTGACAGGCTCAGAACAGAAATCTTGTACCGACACTACTACATGTATCTGTAAGCTTAATTACTACACTCTCTGCATCATGAAAACAACAAGGTGAAATCAAGACATAGAACTTTGGAATGTTGCTTTGCTCATTGAAGCTAATCCCAGTGGCCCAACCTTGCATCCTACACTTAATTTGCAAATAGATTTTAACCTGAGCTAGAACCTTTGGGAAAAAAGCTGCAAAAACTACCATTTTTCTCAGCGACACACAAAATTACGTATATCACAGGATATCTGTTGAGTACGCAGGACGAATATTGCGCGCGCTATGACCATATTTGGATGTGTTGTTTTAGTATACACTAAAACAGTGAGAAAATGTAGCACTAAAAGATGATTTTAATGCATTTATTCCTGGAAAGATTACAACATTTTCGCAAATTCCGCGCGAATTGCTCGGAGGCGGAATAGCAATGGATATCCGCAGTTTGAGTAGCCCATCAGCGCGCGTTGAACGCTATCCACTGTTTTGGTATATACTAAATGTAAATATCCACATTTCAAACGACACAAAAGCATGAGAGTTCACACATTCAAAGGGAGTGCACACAGCTGAGAGCGAGGACTTCTAATTCAATTAACCATGAACTGTCTACCCAGAGCACAGGGCAGCGGAGGAGTCCTATTTGACCTTTTTTTTCCAGTGCGAATCGATCTTGTTGATTCGAATCACCATACGTGATCAAACTACACCCAAACGATCGTCTTACGGTTGAAATCCTATCGGCGTCAATGTTCGTGGCGACGAAATCCGGAAAGCGAAGCCTTACTTACGAGGCACGAAGTGCCGAGAGAGAGCGCAAAAAGAGACAAGGGATGAAACTGACCACCACGTGACTAGTTCAATGTGGACCGGAGGATACCGGTGACGGAAATGCGTCATCAGTTCTAAGAAGATACAGAGGAGGTGAAAGCAATCATTAGTAATTCAGCTGATCGTCCGCACCACCAAGACATGGAAAGTAACGTACCAGCACCAGGATAGACAAAACAATAAAATATTCAAACTGGAAAACAAATCTCTCTTTAGAAATTGGTAAGAATTCGTTTTGCGCTCTTTCTCGATATTCTGACGCTACGCTTTAACTATAATGTAAACACTAATATTTAACTATAAAAATGTAAACGTTCATATTTATAAAAAAAACTGGGATAAAACATATTTAAACATGGTAAAATAGTCAAAGTTATTTGAAAATTACAATCTATAAATACTAAAACAACAATAGCTGATAAGGAGCCTATATAGCAAAAGAAAGGAACAATGAAAATAGCTGAAAATTAAAAAGTTTGGCACGTGTGGAGTCCGTCTGGATATTTAAATGAGGTTAAATGAGGCTTGAGATAGTGCCTTTTAATGAAGAGCATTTTGTATACTAAGCAATCAAATTTGCCCTGGCACTTTCTTAAGACCTTAAATTGGTTTTCTTTCAAAAGACCTTTCCTACCGTGATCTTCCAAAAAATGTCGGCCAATTGCCGAATTTTTGTATTCAGCAATGCGTTGGTGAAGATGTCGGGCTGTATACCCAACATAATCTGCATCGCACAGGTCACATTTAAAATAATAAACAACACATTGCTAATTCACAACCGATGGATTGATTACTTTGGGTTGATCTTGCCCCAATTTTTGCTCACGAAGTAGAGTACAGTAAGGTTGTACAGACTAAGGTCCGTTCCAAACGTCGAACTTTACATGTGCCGAACCTAATGCAAATTATTACGCTCCAAAACACGTCCAAAAATAAAAGGGTTCATTAGCAAAAACGATGCCTCTGCACGTGCGCCACGATTTTTGGTACATTTCTCCGACTTTCTCGGCAAAACACGACAAAATAAGTAAGGATAAAGTCTTCAGAATCATGCTTTCTCTGTGAATCCTAACCCTTTCTTACTTATTCATGGCATGGATCATTTGACTGAATTTTGAAACTCACATATATCTAAATGTCAGTAACAAAGCATGAGCATGTATTTCTAGTTGACGTTTTCGATAGCATTGCCGTTATGTTTTCGCTGACTCAAAGTGACAGTTTACCATAATGCCTTTCGGCATTGTCGCGTAAGCGCTTATTCTTCTTTTGGACAATCTTTCTCGAAACAGCTGTATAACATTGTTGGAAACACGATACTTTAGTCCACCTCGGCCATTTTGCATTGCTCGTGGTTTTCGGATTGGAGACTGGGCCCTTAACTCTGATTGGTCTTTGCAATACAACATTGTTGAATGGGCGGCTACACGCTTCAACATTTGTTATATGTTGGAGAAGATGTTTGATCGAAATCAAAACATCCAACAAAAAAAATGTTGAACAAACGTAATCAAACATGCATGCTACACGTTCTAACATTGTTGAATGTGTAGCCCGGGGCCTTAAGGCATTTTCATTCAAATTTAGGCGATTTATGGACGATTCAAAATTTGACCGAAATCGCTTTCACCCCTTGTCTATTTTTATAATACCGTTAGTGACCACTAATGGCAAGCCCACAGTGATTACTCTATTACTGTATCTGGCATTCGTTTCACAGATAGGATTTCAACCGCAGCGTAACATGATCGTTTGAATGTGGTTTGATCACCTACAGTGATTTAAATCAACAAGATCCAGTCGCATGGTGAAATCACAGGCGCCCCAAGCTTATTGTGAGCGTGGCCGACAAAAATATAAGGATTTGTCAGTATAGGAATCCCGATAAAAGGCTTCAGAAGATAATTATATGAAAAAAATTCTCAATTAAAAAGCCTAACCTTATTGCCATTGTGGGTAGCTTCCTTCCTTGGTTCCTTCCGGTATAATAATCAGTACCCTTGACAACCCAGAAATTGAGAAATGGCTCAAATCGCGTCGGATCTCGACGAAACGTTATTAGATTTCAGTTTATTATTTGGAGTCATTTCCGTTATTTTTTCCGTTACTCTTAGTATTTGAATTCAAATTCGTTGTAACTGCCGTGTTTTATCAGTCACATTTTTTCCAGTATTACGTCAACATCCATTTACTATATATATATATATATATATATATGTACATAGAAGCAATTCAATGTAAACTCTCATTGTACCTGAAGAAGGCTGGTTTGGCCAGCCGAAATACAGTACACCACTAAAATCAAATCTACGTTGTATCGGCTCTTGCTTAAAATATTTAGTTTCTCAAAACTAACCACACAGGAAGGAAGCTACCCACAATGGCAATAAGGTTAGGCCTTTTAATTGAGAATTTTTTCATATAATTCTCTTCTTAATTAAGCCTTTTATCGGGATTCCCATACAGATCCTTATATTTTTGTCGGCCATGCTTACACTGAGCTTGGGGTGGCTGTGGTGAAATTAACTGGAAAAAGGGTCAAATAAGATTCGTCTGCTCCCTCAGTACCCTGTGCCCAGAGAAATGAAAGTCCACATTGAGACTGGTTGGTTCTACTGTTTGAAAATATTTGAATTTATCGTTGAAAATATGTGAATAAAACTCAGCATCTAACCACACGGCTATCTGAGGCCTTTCCCTACATCTAGGTACGACGGAAAGCCACCAGAATCTGGAACAAAAATTCATCTTCCAAATCGGCACCCTTAATCCTCACGGTATTGACGAACGCTTGTCATTTACTAACTAATGTATCCTATTTTTTACGTTGCCATGTTACCACCAATAGCGTAGCCCCTACTCTACCATAAAAGCTACATATAACCCATAATTCCTCGATTCGCTCTGACGAAGGGCTAACCCTCGAAACGTCAGCTTTAAGAATCTCTGTACGGTGGCCAATTTACATTATCAACTCCGTTGATAAAACCAAATTTATGTGGATTAGCAGACTACTCAAAACAACGTTTATATTCGAGGCTAAAAACAGACAAAGCAGCACGCTAGCTGTCAGTCAGTCCCTGAATACTGAATATATATCTATACCCACCTATTCCAATCCCAAATCCAGGGTGAACAATAAACAAGGATGGATACTGTTCTGTCCAAATCCGTATCATTTTAAGGAATCCTCCAGAGCGAAAGAGTGTGACAAGATGGCCGATCAACGGCAAGGCACCTGGAGGACAGGGAATCCTTTGTAATGGTGACAACTTCTCTTCCACAACCTTGTACGTGAGCCACGATAAAAGAAGTACAAATGCGAACAGAAATAAAAACTTTAAGCCAGTAATGTCGGCTAATATTTCCAGAATCATGTTTTCTTTTTTCGATTTGCAGCAGATCTCACGATCTGATCACAAATGAACAGTTTGACGCAATATATAGCCAGATATGTGGGTTATTTTTGCACACCTTCATCACTGTGACGAAGGATGAAGAAACTATTGCTAAGAGTGACAGGTTTTGCATCATACCGTAGACAGTTAAGGACTGGGTTCCAAAACACGAGAAATGCATTGTACCAGGGCGGGGAGGGTCAGTAGGTCAAAACGAGCTCTCTGGTTTGGGGTTTATTCACCCTTGGCTTCCTCAGAAACGAGACCTATCTATTTTGACTTTAGGGTGAACTATTTACACAGTGAGGTAGAGTGACCGATCAAAACAGAGTTTTTAATTGAAAATCTAAACATCCATGAGAGGTTAAAACAAACTTATGAACATGTGAACCTGAAGTATCGCAAATCATAATGCTGAAAAACAAAATGCGAAGGAAATGGGTCATAAATATGAAGTTTTGACTAATTGAATGATTTTGGGTTAGAGCGATATATTGTTGAAAAATCCAAAGCTATTTCTCTTCGCGTCAATGATAACCTCCCCGCCCTGGTGATCTTCGAGTTTTCGAACCCAGTCCTCAACTGTACAATTAAGGTCTGATGCAAAACATGACACTCTTTGCAATAGTTTCTTCATCCTTCGTCACAGAGATATACCCGGCTATATATTGCATCAGACTGTTCACTTGTGATCGGATCTTGAGAGCCTCTGGAAATCGGTAAAAGAAAACATGATTCTGGAAATATTAGCCAACTTTACTGGCTTGAAGTTTATATTTCTGTCCTCACTTGCACTTCTGTTATCGTGGCTCACGTACAAGGTTGTGGAAGAGAGGTTGTCACCCTTACGAAGGATTCCCTGTCCTCCGGGTGCCTTGCCGTTGATCGGCCATCTTGTCACACTCTTTCGCTCTGGAGGATTCCTTAAAATGATACGGATTTGGACAGAACAGTATCCATCCTTGTTCATTGTTCACCCTGGATTTGGGATTGGAATAGGTGGGTAGACTGACAGCTACAGCATGCTGTTTTGTGTGTTTGGGTAGCACAGGCTGGGTCAGGCTGCTAATCCACAATCCTGGCATGACTAAGAAAAGAAGATCAAAAGGTTACCGAAGGTCACCACATCATAACTCCGAATTATTTTTTCTGCTTCCCTGGGAAAAGGTCAAAGGTGCAATAACTATGACAATTAATAAGCACTTTTCAGTTACCCAAGATTTATTGCATCATCTGCGCATAATGCTGAGTTTTATTCACATATTTCCAACGATAAATGAAAATATATTCGAACATTAGCACCAACCGGTCTCAATGTGGACTTTTCATTTTCCTGGGTAGATAGTTCAATTGGTTAATTGAATTAGAAGTCGTCGTTCTCAGCTGTGTGAATTTCCATGCTTGTGTGTTGTTTGAATTGTGCATATTTATGTGACACAGTTGTTCTCTTACAATAACAAAGGCAGTTCAGCAAAAATGTGGGTGAAAAATACGCATGGCATGCATTCACTATAATTGGCCCATATCACTCAATGTCAAAACAAAAGATTTTGCCCGTCGAACCTCTCATTCAGTGTGAGGCTGGACGGGCAAAGACAATGCAAAGACAAAGTCTTTATTCCCTACGGACTCCAAAATGGCCGCCGAGTGATAAAAGTGAATATTGTCATTTTTGTCAACCTATTTTCGTACCTGAGTAGGATTATGATTATTTTAAAAGTTCAAGGTCAATTGGCCCATTTCACAATGATCCCAATTCATTTCAACCCCATCAAAAGTTGCTTTGGCAGCCTTATTTAGAATTAATCTTATATGAGGTGTGTGTTCAATTGGATGGTCCCTGGCATGTTTTTTTTTTCCAGGGGAGACTCCCATATAAAAAGGACGGGGGTGCTTGTCATACCTTTTAGGAGCTAAAAAATCGGTTTTGGTACCTGTTAAGGTGTTCAGCCTCAAAAGGTCCACAGCAGGAGCTTTAGGGGTACCTTTTAGGGTATTGAGCCGAAATTATGACAGGAGACATTAATTATTTTGACAATTAACTAATTTTTAATTAATCTAATTAATCTAATTAAAACCCATAATTTGGTACCTCTTACGGGTGAAAAAAAATTCATGCCAATTGCCCAGAAGACAGCATCTTGGTACCTCTTAGGGGTTCTTTTCAAAATTTCTGACCAGTACCCCTGTCCTTTTTATATGGGGGTCCCCCTCCCCCGGATATTTTTGTTGACGGCAGGCTGACCTGGTGCTTCTGTCTAAAAGATCTCCAAAGATTCTCAGAGGAAAGCTATTTGCAAGAGTAGGATGCAAGATTGGGCCACTGGGAATAATTATATAGCTTCAATGCACAATGAACATTCCAAAGTTTGTTGTCTTTTATGATGCAGAAGGTGTGGTAATTGGCACCTCTTGTTTTGAGAGAGAGCCTTAAGCTTACAGATAAATGTAGTCTGAGTTTGACAGTATTTTTGTTCTGAGCCTGTCAGGTACAAAGGATAAAACCACACCAGTCTCCCCATTTTTTTGTCATACAGGGCCCAGGTTTTGGTCCAAAGACTATGTAGTTACTACAGTAACTATGATCATTTTTTCCAGGTGGCTATATGGTGTATGTGTCCGACCCAGAGCTGATAAGATTTGTAACAGTGAAAAATCCTCACAAGTTTGAACGCACCAATTTTTTGAGTTTGGTTGTGCCAAGTATTAGCAAAGGATTGTTTGCAGCAGTTGGGAAGGCACATGCACGACAAAAAAGGATTATTGGCCCAGCATTTAGCTCTGCTAATTTGAAAGGATTTTTTAGTACATTCCAGGAAAATTCAACAAACCTTTTGCAGGTAAGATTTAAGGATAGTGCCTACTATTGTTATAATTGCGCATACGTTCTGCGCATCTCAAGGTTCTGAGGTTTCCTATGCAGGGGCAGATCCATACCGGTTTCCACCATTTTGCGGAAATGAGTCAGAAACATGGGAAAGGGGACTTTGCAGAGTTAAATTTCCCCCCCCCCCCCCCCCCACCCAGAAACATTTTCTTTTTTTTGGAAACCCTTCATTATTAATTTTATCCTAGATCTGCCCCTGCCTATGGGTGACCTGCTTACTAATACAGGTATATTTTTGCATGGTTTAAAATTATATTAGAGGAAGCAGATCTGAGCAATTGGGCCCGGCTGACCATGAATTTTTCAGAGATAATTAAGCTTCAATTTGGAAAATGAATGCCATACATTGCTCTGTATTTTAAAGCAATGAACAAGTATTGTTGATTATTTTGGGATTTCAATAACACTTGTTTAGATCTGCTTTTCCTGCATATTCATAAACAAAAAATATATGCTTGAATTAATAGTCACCGTCCTTAATAACAAGAGAAAAACGTGGAAATGTAATAAATAACACCCAAAATGTATTCTGTTTTTTTTTTTATACACCATCTTTGCTGGAAATAAACTGAGCCAATTACTAAACTTCTTCATTTTTCTGGGAACCAAAATTATGTAAATCTGTAAAAAAAAACTAAGGGTTAAAGTGTTTCTTGCATCTACTAATTAAAATTGGTTGTCACCAAAAAAGGATATCAAAGCTAGATTAATGGCAAACATGTAGAAAAGGTTACCACACCGTGTTTAATAGTGTGTGAGGTCAAAAATTTATATGATGCTTACTGTACCAAGTACAGCGGAAACCATAATTCCCTAGTTTTAACCAATGTTGAACAAGCTTGTCCCAAGTGCAAAGCTTCTTGGCTTAGTTGACTTGTTGGAATACTCAGTTTTGATTGTTCATATTGACCATATTTGTACAAAGCTTGCCTAACATATTGGGATGTTGAGGAAGATAAATACTGTTTGTCTATTAAACAAAGTTTATTTTAAGAACACCATTATCAAGGCCACTATGTATAATGTACGCATCTGCCACTAGCCACCTCCACTTCGGTGAATAGTTGCTAAATGGCGTCTGATAGGTGTTTCATGGCGACAACAACATGACTGCCTGCTAAGCAGGCTAGTCCCTCCTGAAAATAATATGAACTCTGTTCAGTCGATTATGGTTTTGTGGGCACATTTTCATCAAGTGAGTATATTGTGTGAGATCTTTTTCTTGTTGTTTTGCAGCATTGGGGAAAGCAACTGAATTATAAATCCAAACACTTCATCGATGTAGACGTTTTAGGGGACTTAAGTCATCTTACACTCGATGGGATTGGTCAGACTGGGTTTGGATACAACTTCAATACCATTCTGGGTGGTGACAGTAAAGTGTCCAAAGCATTTGCGACAGCATTTTCTGCCTTGGATTTCAATTATTTAGTCTGCAAGTTTCTGATCCCTTACTTTGAATATCTGCCTCTAGCTGCGAATAAGAAATTCAAGTTGACAAAGGAAGTCACAGACAACACTGTTTTGGAGGTATCGCTATTTTTTATAGAAAAATATGGTAATAATTATTCTTTTGCCAGAACATTCTTAATGTTAGACTGCGAGCAATTTCTCTTTTGCTTTGGAACCCGCCGAGAGAAAGTAATATCTGAGGAGCGAAGCTTCAAGTCGTTAGTAGCGCTTGCTTAGGGAGACTCGCAGCTTCGCCTCTCGAATGTCACGTTCTCTGGGCGGATTTTCGAGCAAAAGAATGACTGCTCGCAGTCTATCTTAATGTGTGTTATACTAGTTGAAATGATTATTCATAATTCTTTGATTCTTAAAAGGGCTGTCAAACTTGTCAAAAAGTACAAGGAAAGGTTACGTTTAAACAAACGTTGGCCGTGTAGCACTTATATTTTGAACAGAGTTAACTGAATAGA
>NC_090885.1:8970877-8978377 GCF_036669925.1 Montipora capricornis
TTTTTACCTATAACAGACAATTGCTTAAATTGTCCAGATAAGTGCAGGGATCACTGCTATCTTTCGTGCGGAAAACGGTCGTTTCGCCCACATGATGATTCGCTTTCACTTGAGTCGTTTCGCCCACAAAATTTTAGTGCAGATTATCGCGCTTTCCTACACAAAACGTGGCCAAATGTTGGGAAATTTAGAGCATTTGAATCAATCGTGAATTTGCTTTGGGTCCCGTTCTGAACGAGGCAAGTTTTGTGGATGATATTCTCAAAAGTTATGTCCTGTCAACCAGGAGTAGGGATTGCACAGTTGGTTATTGCGCGGCCTAAGGGCCTTCTGTACGAGAGGTCCTGAGTTCGATCCCTAGTGACCTCACATCCTTGCTTCGACTTCTTTCCACTCTGTATCACTTCAGGTAGCTTTAAATACCCTTAAAACGGAGCACCAATGGACCGAGGGGGTAAAATTAGCGCACCGCGGGCGGCTTCCTTGGAGAATACCCTCTAGAACCTAAGAGGGTAAAGGAACTTCCGACGTTAAATACGGTGTACCTTTACCTTTACCTAACTTGTTTTTATTACAGTAGCAGTTAAGTACCGCATTTAGTAATTTTAATGCATTGGAACATGCGTTGGCGATACACGAGTCGACGTAAGTGTAGGCGAATCATTGTGTGATCACAACGACTTGTCGACGAAAGGACTGTAATCTCACGTAACTTGTAGACCCCGACCTTTCGACGGTTTACTGCTGGTCTTTTTCGGGCGATAAGGGATCATTATTTACCACGACGACGACCAATAATCACCCATTTTATGATGTTTCATTTACATCATTGTAAATGTGATTTTTGGGTATCAAAATGTCGTAAAACGGCCGGAGACTTCCATTTTGGCCCTTGGAGTGTGAATTGACTTCAGTTTTACTGTATGGAAGTTTTGATATTTTCAAGCGAGTCAATTAAAATGTTGCACTTCATTCAGCATTATTATAATCCTAACATTTAGCTGATCAAAGGTTTACTTTGTAATGTGACCTTTTGTTGTAGGTGTTCACCTTTATTCTGGCGGGCAATGAGACGACTAGTGTGGCCATGGCTTGGACCCTTTACGAACTTGCGAAGAATCCGCAAATTCAAGAAAAACTGAGGAAGGAGATAGAAGCTGCCTTTCCAGACGACGAAGAACTGACGTGGGAGAAGCTGGAGAAGTTGCAGTACCTTGAAAATGTTGTCAAAGAATCACTGCGAGTTCATCCGCCAGCTGATATTACTAGTCGAGTTGCGTTATCAGATGTTGAAATTGGAGGATATTTCGTGCCAGCAGGAACGTATATCCTTCTTCCCATTGATGCAATGCAACGTTGTTCTTCTTTTTGGCCAAATCCTGATACCTTTGATCCCGAACGCTTTCAGGAAAATGGTGATTATTGCTCTTTTTGAGTCTTAAGTAGTTAATTTTTTATTTCTACCAATAGAGATTCTTCCATATTTTCTCGTTACTCAACGGAATGAAAAACTTAAGCGTGCGTTAGAAATGAGATGTTATAGTTTCCTTTGCTATAATCAATGTCATATCCAAGATGCGCAAATTAAATAATAATTTTACGTCACAAACTGCTGCGTAGTGCAAAATTTCTTTGAAAACAGCCGAGGAATGCGAAGCAGTTTGTGACGTTAACTCGAGAATAGATCCATGCCTCTCAAATCACGGTCGTGGGTCCAAGATACTGCTAGTTCTGCCAAGTTTAGGTGGCTTCACGGCACAGAAAAAGCGAAATTCCGGGTAACAATGCTTACATACGTTTGCTTTGGATGGGGAGATTTATATTAGGAACGTAAAATATTTGTGTTTTGGCGCATTTTAACAATCTGTATCGAGCTCTAAGCCTGCCACGTACTTTGTGACAAGAAGAACGCGTATTGTGTGTTTTCAGCGTATTACAGTAAATAACTGAGATTTATTTATTTATTTAGCTTATTTAGTAAGCCAATAAGGGCTTCGAGTAAGTCGGGCCAGGGGCCCGTTTCTCGAAAGTCCCGATAACTTTTCGGGCTCGAAAAGCCATTTGTGAAACTTGCAACCGCTTGATTTGGAAAGCCGATCCTTTGACAAGTATTCAAGGTAACAAAAAGAAAAATTACTGTGAAGTTTGACGACTTAAATCCACTCCGTTTTTTAGATACAAAGGGAATTGTGGCACCCGAAAATGGCCCGTAGAGTTTCGGGACCTTCGAGAAACGGGCCCAAGAACGGTTTAAACGCAGTATCGGTGTTTGACAAGGTGTATGTGACAAAAATGGGATCTTTCTTGGAAAGTCATATGTATAATTATAATTTCAAACCACACCCATACACAATCTATTATGGCATGGAAACGTTCGGTAAATATCACTTCAAATATAAACTATTTTTCGGCGTTATTGGTGGGTGTATTTTTATAGCATCCACACCCATTTGGTCAAAACGTTTTTGCACTGACGTCTTCGGCTTTGCAACGTAGGCTAACTGCATTGTTGACCTTTTTTGACAGATAAGCATTCTAGCATCCAGCCTTATTCATATTTTCCATTTGGATGTGGGCCGCGCATGTGCATTGGCTACAAGTTTGCGTTGATGGAGTTAAAAGTTGTCATGGCAACATTGGTAAAGAACTTTTCTTTCAATGAAGTTCCCGGATGTGTGGTGAAAGAAGTCAACAAAGGAACCACTCAACCGGATGGACTGAAGTTGCGCATTGCTCCAGTGAAAAGCTAATGCTAAGAAAGGAAATTAGAAGGAACTTTATTGAGTGTCTAGTAAACCCTCATGCATCGTTATTCATTCTATTTGGTTAGCTATGATTAAACGATTCATTTTCTTCTTTTTTCTTCGTACTTAAAATCCAACGGTTTTTACACATGCCATTCCACGAGCAGAAATGGCCTTTTTATTTGATTGAACCAAGAGAAAATGAGGGGACAGAGACGGAGGCTCAGGGCGTTGGTCGGGATATGTCATGTCCACGAAAGTTATTTTTAGACGAGCGGAAGTCTTTGTTCTAGCGGAAGTCTGTCTTCCGAGACGTCCGCATGCAGTCTTGTCTCGCTCTCAGGTTCTTAGTGAAGAGAGAAAATGGCGGCGCACGTGGAAGGCTAATGGATATTTATTTTCTTTCAAACATCAGACCGAGGTAGGCCTGCATGCGGACGTCTCGGAATACAGACTTCCGCTAGAACAAAGACTTCCGCTCGTCTAAAAATAACTTTCGTAGACATGACATATCCCAAGGGCTGGACCGGGAGCCTCCTTCTCTGTCCCCTCATTTTCTCTTGATTGAACACAAATTTATTTAACATCGTTTTAGTGAACGAAATTTTCTACATAATGCAAACACTAATACACATGAAAGATGTATCCTGTAATCTCTATTTATCTGGTAATATTGTATTTTAATAATAATAATGTTCTCCGCAACTGACCCGAAGAAGGTTTTATCTTATAATGAAAGATGTGTTTTTAATGGTATCTTGGGGACACTTTAAAAAAATACAAGTGTCTTTGGACAAGAGCGAGACCATTTCAGTAACACGATTGGGTGGTAAGCTGTGGCTTTGCTGAAATCCAGTCCAAATTGTAAGTCTTTGGCCAAACCGGAATCTATATGTCCCAGGGGTGCTGGCGTTGAAAGAGAAGACTGATAGTGATGGAGAAGTATACGTCGTCAAATACCATGTGGAATTTGACGATGGATGCAACTTGAGGATTGCCAATCCTACATCTAGTGACCAGACCCTGTTTAAGTAGACAGTGTAGTCATTTAAAGACATTTTTGATCAGCGTTGGTTCTAAGTTCAAGATTCCGTGGCTAATTCTTATCACAAAATAAAATATTTACTACAATCACATTTTTCTGATCTTGGTGTGCAATGTGTTGCTCTTTTTAGCTATTTTATATCCGAAACGCCGAAACTCAACTCAGTTAAATCATCGCGGTTTAGAGATAGTTGCATAACAACGAGATTAATGCCCGCCACGTTTGAAGGAGGAGGCCTAAAGTGCTGCCTTTTTCTGTAATTGCCACCACAGGGATCGCAGGCCATGATTTTGCGAAATCCCGGGGCGACATCATTAAAGTCTGCAAGGGTGCTCTGTTGGGGGAAAATGCAAATAAAATAAAATCAAATGTCAAACATTCGATCTATATGACTACTAGTACTTGAAGCTGACATTAGCAAAAGTAATATAAGTGACTCAGGATAGAGCGAGTACCAACTGAGTATCGTAAAACCAAAGTAATTACTTTGGCCAATCAAAACGACGGAGACGATCCAGTAAACCAATCAAAACTCGAAGTAATTACACGTAGCCGACACAAAGCGCGGGAAATTGTGCACGCGCGAGCCACGATTGAAAATTAAAAAGGTTGGCACGTATGGAGTCCGTCTGGATATTTAAATGAGGTTAAATGAGGCTTGAGATAGTGCCTTTTAATGAAGAGCATTTTGTATACTAAGCAATCAAATTTGCCCTGGCACTTTCTTAAGACCTTAAATTGGTTTTCTTTCAAAAGATCTTTCCTACCGTGATCTTCCAAAAAATGTCGGCCAAGACTAAGGTCCGTTCCAAACGTCGAGCTTTACATGTGCCGAACCTAATGCAAATGGCCGCATTTATACTAGAGGACATCTCAGACGTCTAAGACATCTTAGACGTCTCAAGTTAAGTGCGTCTAAAAACCAACATCTGACTTGATTTGCGTTAATTGTTAATTTCACTTTACAGTGTCCCCAATTAGTGCTCCAGCGCTAAATCGACTATACACTTAAATAAAGATCCTTTCCTTTCCTTTCCCATTGTACAAAAGCGAACGTAAACGCTTGGAAAATAGTTCCTCGAAAATTGAATTTCACGCGCTTTCTGGTTAATGTCTTTTTAAGACTAGGGAGATTATATTGTTTCCACACCAATCGCTGGAAATATGCTCCGGCTACACGTTGTAACATTGTTAGAAGAAGACGTCCCAACATTGTTTTAAGAATGCGTCTAACAATTTTGGATACGCATACAGCTGTTTCGAGAAAGGTTGTCCAAAAGAAGTGTAGGAGCGTTCGCGACAATGCCGAAGGCAGTATGGGACACATTCAATAAAATAAATTCAACTTCTAGTGAACGCCCAGAATCGAATATACCACGACCGTCCAGTGAAGACCTACGGTGGCGAGTCATTTGGATGACAAAGTTCTTAGGATATATAGCGTTGATGAAGTGGCCGACAGGCTTATGTTGAAGCGCTCTCTCATTATTACGCTCCAAAACACGTCCAAAAATAAAAGGGCTCATTAGCAAAAACGATGCCTCTGCACCTGCGCCACGATTTTTGTCCATTTCTCCGACTTTCTCTGCAAAACACGACAAGATAAGTAAGGTTAAAGTCTTCAGAATCATGCTTTCTTTGTGAATCCTTACCCTTTCTTACTTATTCATGGCATGGATCATTTGACTGAATTTTGAAACTCACTCATATCTAAATGTCAGTAACAAAGCATGAGCATGTATTTCTAGTTGACGTTTTCGATAGCATTGCCGTTATGTTTTCGCTGACTCAAACTGACAGTTTAACATAATGCCTTTTCGGCATTGTCGCGTAAGCTTTTATTCTTCTTTTGGACAATCTTTCTCGAAACAGCTGTATAACATTGTTGGAAACACGATACTTTAGTCACTTTAGTCCACCTCGGCCATTTTGCATTGCTCGTGGTTTTCGGATTGGAGACTGGGCCCCTTAACTCTGATTGGTCTTTGCAA
Source organism: Montipora capricornis (assembly GCF_036669925.1). Classification (NCBI taxonomy): domain Eukaryota; kingdom Metazoa; phylum Cnidaria; class Anthozoa; order Scleractinia; family Acroporidae; genus Montipora; species Montipora capricornis. The sequence continues at coordinate 8,976,658 of NC_090885.1, forward strand.
TACAACGTTGTTGAAAGGGCCGCTACATGCTTCAACATTTGTTATATGTTGGAGAAGACGTTTGATCGAAATCAAAACATTCTTCCAACAAAAAAGGTGTTGAACAAACATCATCAAACATGCATGCTAGACGTTCTAACATTGTTGATCCAACAAATGTTTTACAACAATGTTGAATGTGTAGCCGGGGCCTTAAGGCATTTTCATCCAAATTTAAGCGATTTATGGACGATTCAAAATTTGACCGAAATCGCTTTCACCCGTTGTCTATTTTTATAATACCGTTAGTGACCACTAATGACAAGCCCACTGTCATTACTCTATTACTGTATGTGGCATTCGTTTCACGGATAGGATTTCAATCGCAGCGTAACATGATCGTTTGAATGTGGTTTGATCACCTACAGTGATTTAAACCAACAAGACCCAGTCGCATGGTGAAATCACAGGCGCCCCAAGCTTATTTTGAGCGTGGCCGACAAAAATATAAGGATTTGTATAGGAATCCCGATAAAAGGCTTAAGAAGGTAATTATATAATAAATTCTCAATTAAAAAGCCTAACCGACGAAACGTTATTAGATTTCAGTTTATTATTTACAGTCATTTCCGTTATTTTTCCGTTACTCTTAGTATTTGAATTCAAATTCGTTGTAACTGCCGTGTTTTATCAGTCACATTTTTTCCAGTATTACGTCAACATCCATTTACTGTATATATATATATATATGTACATAGAAGCAATTCAATGTAAACTCTCATTGTACCTGAAGAAGGCTGGTTTGGCCAGCCGAAATACAGTACACCACTAAAATCAAATCTACGTTGTATCAGCTCTTGCTTAAAATATTTAGTTTCTCAAAAATAACCACACAGGAAGGAAGCTACCCACAATGGCCTTTTAATTGAGAATTTTTTCATATAATTCTCTTCTTAATTAAGCCTTTTATCGGGATTCCCATACAGATCCTTATATTTTTGTCGGCCATGCTTACACTGAGCTTGGGGTGGCTGTGGTGAAATTAACTGGAAAAAGGGTCAAATAAGATTCCTCTGCTCCCTCAGCACCCTGTGCCCAGAGAAATGAAAGTCCACATTGAGACCGGTTGGTTCTACTGTTTGAAAATATTTGAATTTATCGTTGAAAATATGTGAATAAAACTCAGCATTATACGCAGATGATGCAATAAATTTGACCGTTAGATCTTGGGTAAATGCACAGTGCTCTTTAGTTGTCAACGTCATAGTTATTGCATCTTTAACCTTTTCCCTGAGAAGCAGAAAAATCGGATTAATTTGGAGTCATAATGTCACTGGTGACCTTTTGATCTTCTTTTCTTAGTACTGCCAGGGCTGTGGATTAGCAAATGAATGAAGGGCGTAGTTTCTAAAGAAACTGTGGTGCTGCTAGAAATTAAAGTCCACATTCAGACCGGTTGGTTCTACTGTTTGACAATAACTGAATTTATCGTTGAAACTCAGCATTATACGCAGATGGTTGGTTCTACTTTGAAAATATTTGGATTTATCGTTGAAAATATGTGAATAAAACTCAGCATCTAACCACACGGCTATCTGAGGCCTTTCCCTACATCTAGGTACGACGGAAAGCCACCAGAATCTGGAACAAAAATTCATCTTCCAAATCGGCACCCTTAATCCTCACGGTATTGACGAACGCTTGTCATTTACTAACTAATGTATCCTATTTTTTACGTTGC
>NC_090885.1:8988377-8998377 GCF_036669925.1 Montipora capricornis
AGCTTGATTAATGGCAAACATGTACAAAAGGTTACCACACCATGTTTAATAATGTGTGAGGTCAAAAATTTATATGATGCTTACTGTACCAAGTACAACGGAAACCATAATTCGCTAGTTTTAACCCATGTTGAACAAGCTAGTCCCAAGTGCAAAGCTTCTTGGCTTAGTTGACTTGTTGGAAAACTCAGTTCGGTGAATAGTTGCTAAATGGCGCCTGATAGGTGTTTCATGGCGACAACAACATGACTGCCTGCTAAGCAGGCTAGTCCCTCCTGAAAATAATATGAACTCTGTTCAGTCGATTATGGTTCTGTGGGCACATTTTCATCAAGTGAGTATATTGTGTGAGATCTTTTTCTTGTTGTTTTGCAGCATTGGGGAAAGCAACTGAAAAATTATAAACCCAAACACTTCATCGATGTAGAAGTTTTAGATGACTTAAGTCATCTTACACTCGATGTGATTGGTCAGACTGGGTTTGGATACAACTTTAATACCATTCTTGGTGGTGACAGTAAAGTGTCCAAAGCATTTGCGACAGCATTTTCTGCCTTGGATTTCAATTATTTGCTCTGCAAGTTTCTGATCCCTTACTTTGAATATCTGCCTCTAGCTGCGAATAAGAAATTCAAGTTGTCAAGGGAAATCACAGACAGCACTGTTCTGGAGGTATCGCTATTTTTTATAGCAAAGTATGGTAATAATTATTATTCTTTTGCCAGAACATTCTTAATGTTAGGCTGCGAGCAATCTCTGTTTTGCTTTGGAATCCGCCGAGAGAAAGTAATATCTGAGGAGCGAAGCTGCAAGTCGTTAATAGCGCTTGCTTAGGGAGACGTTCGCGCTACTCGCGACTCGCAGCTTCGCCTCTCGGATGTCATGTTCTCTGGGAGGATTTTTGAGCAAAAGAATGACTGCTGGCAGTCTATCTTAATGTGTGTTATACTAGTTGAAATGATTATTCATAATTCTTTGATTCTTAAAAGGGCTGTCAAAATGATATTTTAGAATAAAATAGATGTTAATGCTGGTAAGCAAATACTGAGCAGCGCCTGGGAGGAGAGCGTGACTTCCCATCACGTGACTACCTTATTTGGCTCTTTCATTCATCCTGCCATGCGACCCTTCTCAGTTTGACATTTCCAAAGCTCAACCAGTTCTGTTTTTTCCGTTCAGCAATTTAATCTTTGCTGGGGAATTTGCTGACCTCACAAACGTAGTTTTCTACGCCCCCTGCTACCTCAAACCATTTATTTATTACTGGAACTCGGGAACAATTTATTGAACGGCTTCACACCGTTGATCCTTCCGCACCATCTTGTAGCTCGCGTACACCAAGCGTCCATCTGACCAGCAGGCAACGACCTTCCCGCGCTTTCCATTTCCTTTATCGGTAAACCACAAAGCGTTCTTCCCTCCTCTCAGAAAAGTAAGCCCAGCTCGATTCTTGTCGGCATATTCTGTATGTTGTTCTGCACTTCTCACTTCTTTTCCCCGAAGGGCGGTAGAGATGTTCCCCTATCAAGCGACTATTCGATTACCCAAAGGAAGTTGCGGGTTTGGCATGGCCTTCCTATGATGTTGACTTTCGTAGGAAAACAGCCACAAACCTCCCCCTCCAAAACAGATATCTAACCCAGGGTCCAAATTAACTTGTGCATTTTGACCTGTTTTATGGATACCAGAAAGCAACGACCGCATGGTGTTGTGTATGCGTCAAGCATTATCTTTTTGCTTTCAAAAGCGCACATTTTGGAGAGAAAATGTATCCTACCTCGAATGCATATGTAATAATGAAATCTATCTGCCCCCTAGTTTGTCGAAAATTTCAGCTACGGAAACACCAGTCACACCCTGTCGAACACAAGCCGCCATAGCGTTACATTCCTCACACCAGTCCTTGAATCTCTTTACTGAGGCGTTTTTCCCCCTGCAATACATATGTTATGAGAAACGACGGCTTGTGACGTTATGGAGGTTGTTAACGGAAAAACTCCTTCATTTCTATTTCAAAAACAGTTGCAGGATAAAAAGTAAGACACCTGTTGGCCAACAGATCTGACCTTAACAATAGGTTGCCCACTGGCGACCAGTTGTGAAATTCTGGTCGCCAGTACTCAATTTTTTAGTCGCCTTAGCAACCAGGAAGGCGCAATTTCAGACCCCGTAACCTGCCTCCAGAATAATCCCCATTCACCCCTGAGGGAGCTTCTGGGAATGGCCCGGAAAGACCACTACTACCTTGACAAAGCCCTTCCCGTTGGCCTACGGAGTGCCCCTTCATTTTTAATCAGCTTTCCGTATCCTTTGAGTGGTTCGTTACGCATTATTTAAAGATCCCTTCCATCATCCTCATCATGGCCAGGTTGGGGGACAATGTTTTCGCATTGGCGAGTGGCAAAGGTGAGTGCAACTAACTAGGATTTCATAAAAATGTTCAATGTCCGATAGAGAGTAGAACGTACTGTGGGGGATTTCTTGTTATTCTAGTTCTTTTATTGAATTTGAATAAATGGAAGCGGATCGAAGTGAATAGTTGAGAGTTGTGCGATTCAAGCTTGTAGAAAAAGTAGGCGGGGCTAACTTAGGGAGTAGCTGGCGAGGTTTTATGATTGTCGGCTTTAGGTGGGGGCCTCTACCCATTCTGGACGATTTTCTTCGTTGTTCCACCACCTCCCCTCCTCCCTCTGTGCAACAGCCATGCGTTAGATTCTTACCCCCCTTACCCCCCCCCCTGACTTCATCGAGTTGAGTATTTCCCCTCCCCCGAGAAAAACCAGCCCTACCCAAGTTCTGGAGTTTACTGGAATTATGCTTTACTCTGTCCAAATGCAGGCTAGGCTCCCTGAGCATCATTTAATGAGAACCCGCACTGTCGTTTCCGATGGTCTCCAAAAGGGCTCTTTTTTCTGCATGATCTCCTGTCCCTCATCCGGGTCCTTACAGTTCGCTTGAAAGAAGGTTGATACGCATAACCAACCTACATGTAACCCACAGTCTCCAAATCATGGCAGGTCTTTTTCCTTAACAGGGAGCTCTGGAAGATGTTGTCTTGTGGCAACCTTTTTTTTTTTTTCGACTAGTGGAATGTGATCGGTCTGTTTCCTCCCCCCGCCCTCCCCGTTCGACCTGCTCACAAGTTCACCCTGATCTCTTTCATTACTCATCTGTGCAATACAGTCTCCTACGGCAAGATTATGTTTATCTGGCAGCACTTGACAACCTTTACATTGAGTCTGGCTGTCCCCTGGACCTTCTGGCAATGCCAGCCCTTCACAAAAGTTTGAGGGGGATCAAGCTCTCCCATGGGAATGCAAGAAGGCTTGCCACTCGATCACCTCGTCAGTTCTCCATAGCATCTAAGTATACTAAGTTACAACCTTTTCAGTCTACAAATCTTGACTCCTTTATGTTATGGGCTGCATTTACCCTTTCATTTTTTGGCTTCTTAAGAAGCAGTGAATTTACCTGCAATGGCAATTTCGACCCTCAGTCCCATCTTGCTAGAACAGACATTTCTTTCCATCCCAACATCCTTCACCCTACTTCATTTGACACTGCAATTTAAAAGTCCAAAACTGACCCTTTCTGGGAGACAGCCAGGCTCACTTTTGCAAGGTCAAACTCAGACCTTTGTGCATCCTCTGCCCTGCAAGATGATACGCTCCAAACTGCAACTCAAGACCCTGGCCAGCTACTCTTCAGCTTCTCCTGTGGACCAAATCTCACCCAGACTTCACACACCAACAACTTTTGGTCTCTCTTAAACCTCTGTGACAATGACAGCTCCTCCTCTGCTTCTCACAGTTTTAGTATTGGTGCTGCTACAACCGGCGGAACCACTGGCATTTTCAACTGGCTCTTCAAATTCTGGGTCGCTGGAATTCTAACTCATACCAAGCTTACATCAGGACTCCAACGGAAACAATATGTCTGGTTCCTCAGTCATTGGCCTCTTGCTCCTCCTACTAACAATCCCCTGGAATCCTTGAGAGCACTTGAGTATCTCATTGAGACTTGGGTTTTTCTAACAATCAGTAATGATCTGACAGTTCCTTGGATAACTTTCTTCATATTTTGCTGTATCGTCCTGAACCTATAGTGTTTTCACCTATGGGTACAGCAATCATGTTGGCATCCCCCTGGAAGCCTGCTGTGTGTTTGCACTCCCCCCACCCTCATTTCTCCTCGATACGATTGCCTTTAATTCCCTTTTTCAGCCACATGCCAGCCATCACATGGGTGAAAGCACTATCCTAAGCTTAATGCCATGTTTCTCCTTTAAAACAAAAAGAAAACAAGGCCCATTCGGCACTTGAGGGCTTTCTGTGACATTCTCTTTCCTTGGGCTTTCTGCCCTCTCAAGTTCATGTAGTACTATTGCAAATGACTATTTTGACAGAAATGTTTTGCACGAGGGTCCTATCCCCTCCAGTCAAATGTGTTGTGTGAGGGTCCTATCCCCTCCAGTCTAATGTTTAGTGCGAGGGTGCTATCCCCTCCAGTCTAATGTTTAGTGCGAGGGTCCTTTCCCCTCCAGTCTAATGTTTAGTGCGAGGGTCATATCCCCTCCAGTCAAATGTTTTGTGCGAGGGTCCTATCCCCTCCAGTCTAATTTTTTATGCGAGGGTCCTATCCCCTCCATTCAAATGTCTATTGTGAGGGTCCTATCCCCTCCAGTTAATTGTTTTGTGTGAGGGTCCTATCCCCTCCAGTCAAATTTTTTTTTGTGTGAGGGTCCTATCCCCTCCATGCCAATGTCTAGTGTGAGGGTCCTATCCCCTCCAGTTAATTGTTTTGTGTGAGGGTCCTATCCCCTCCAGTCAAATGTGTTGTGTGAGGGTCCTATCCCCTCCAGTCTAATGTTTAGTGCGAGGGTCCTATCCCCTCCAGTCTAATGTTTAGTGCGAGGGTCCTTTCCCCTCCAGTCTAATGTTTAGTGCGAGGGTCATATCCCCTCCAGTCAAATGTTTTGTGCGAGGGTCCTATCCCCTCCAGTCAATTTTTTTGTGCGAGGGTCCTATCCCCTCCATTCAAATGTCTATTGTGAGGGTCCTATCCCCTCCAGTTAATTGTTTTGTGTGAGGGTCCTATCCCCTCCAGTCAAATTTTTTTTTGTGTGAGGGTCCTATCCCCTCCATGCCAATGTCTAGTGTGAGAGTCCTATCCCCTCCAGTTAATTGTTTTGTGTGAGGGTCCTATCCCCTCCAGTCTCTATGCGATGCCCATTGGCTTTGGTTTTTTATGCTCATGTCGTACTTTCGACCCCTATCTCCACTTGTCGGTTCTCTCCTTTCACCTTTGGGGCAGGCAATGTTTGCTTTTCGCTATTGCAACTCCGTGGAGATGGGGTCATTTTTTCTCCCTGTCAAATTGGGAGCAAAACCACTAAATGGGCTTCACACAGGGCACACCTCGTTTATCTCTCGGCGTTTTGGGCGGGGAATTGCTGCCTTCAGCCCTGTGCTAAAGCCCCATTAGGGAGGGGGCATATTGTTACTCTGCTGGACTAGGTTAACGTGGCCCCAGGACATTATGCCAGCAACTATGCCCGCCTTGCAGTACAGGCATGAGGCACCCCCTCGGCTAGTTGCTGAGGCCCCTCATCCGGTGGTCCATACCGGCGGTGGGTATTATCCGTGCCTTGCCAGTACATTCCCTGCCACTCGTTTACGCCCAAGTTGTATGTATTGTCTTTTATTGCGCACCAAAGCATTAACTTGTCAAAAAGTAGGTGCCCAATTTAGAAATTAGACGTTGATTGTTATTCGAGCGCTTAAGGCGTGAGCTTGCTAGGGGGTTCTGGGGGTATGCTTCCCCAGAAAATTTTGAAATTTAGATGCCAACATTTATCCCTTTTTGTGTTTATTGTCATTCTTTAACCACTTCGTTGGTGATTGCTCTACTGAGTAAGAATCCGGTGAAATGAAATGAAATCTTAATCTTGAGGACTGAAATCACAGAAATTGTGTGGTTTTTTATCCAATACTCAATCTATGCAAAAGGTAATGAAAAGGCAAACGAGAGGGAAAAAGTGTGTTTAGCATTGTCTGGCTTGGTTTTTTCAGGGCAGACGCCATTTCAGCATGTGCAGAAGCCTGCGATCCAGTACAATGAAAATATCCCATGCGTTCTATAATAAGCCTTTGTTCAGAGGATTTGTTACACATACTTTTTTTCTTGAACTTCGTAAAGTTTTCAATTTTTGTTCAGATATAAACAGCGAATTGAGGGGAAAGTAGGCGGCCGAAGATTCATTGGTAAGTAGGTGGCCATTTCGGCTGGCTACCGGCCCATTTTGACAGCCCTTCTACATGTACGTATTAGGTAAGAGAATTTAATATATTCTTCTCAATTTGAAAAAAAAAAGTAGGTCACTGAATTCTTAATAGTTTTTAAGATATTTTCCAAAACCTGAATTTTGTAGGATCCTAAAGCAGTGCTGTACCGTAGCCATGGCAACATTGGGTACTCGCTGACATCCTTAAAAAAATTGGCTGACAACAACAGTGGTCAAATATCAAAACCTTGCCCTACTGAAAGGATCGGTCGGACACCCACTGTTACTTGTGGAAAAGCCTTTCGAGTCTCCATAAAACTTGATTATTTTTTTCATATTTGATGGTTAGATGGATGAATGGCTTGTTTGTCACTTTAAGATATTAATGTGACGTTGGCGATGCAGATACGGAATGTAATGATTATAAAATGTGATGACTGTGTGATGTAGTAGTCGTTGGAGTAATTATTTGCAAATGAATGACGATTTGATTTATGAGAAGTCTTAATTATCTTTCCGCATTTATTGCTAAATAAAATAACAGTTCATCATAAAACAGGTTATTCAAGAGCGTCGTAGACAAAAGCGTGAAGGGAGCTATTCACCTGTGAATAAGGATCTTCTTGATCTGTTAATGGATATGTACGATGAAGAAACTGATTCAAGAATGAGTGATGAAGAATTAAGATCCCAAGTATGCTTATGAATTTTCTTTTTGCTTGAATGATGCTGGGAAACTAAGTTGCGTGTACATTCTAGTAATTTGCCATGTTTCAATTAAGTAGGTGATAAGGAACAATGCTGATCAATAGATCATTTTACAGTTTTGTGCTCAGGCCTTTGAATAAAAGCGAGGGTGGAGTTGACCTTGTTTTGATACAAACCTCACTGCTTTTCTTATGTCAATAGAAACTCGTTATCATTACAACAACATGATTTACATAAGAAAGCAATGAGGTTTGTATCAAAGCAAAGCAAGGTCAACTCCAGCCTCGCTTTTATTCAAAGGCCTGGTAACTGAGCACAGAACTGTAAAATGGTCTATTCTCCACTCGTACAAATCCCATCACATCACACCTATTTTAGCCCCCCAAAGAAATTTGCGCAGGCATTGTTTTCGATTTCTCTTGGGGACATTTTCATGTCCCAGGAGAAATTGCAAACAATGATTATGCAAAATTTGGGGGGTAAAAGAGGTGTATTATGGGATTTGTGCAAGTAGAGAATATAATAATGAACTGAAAAAAGGCTTCGTATTCCGTTGGAGCCACCTGAAATTTTCAGGCGTCTATAACAGACAATTGCTTAAATGCAGGGAAACGGTCGTTTCGCCCACATGATGATTCGCTTACACTTGGGTCGTTTCGCTCACAAAATTTTAGTGCAGATTATCGTGATTTCCTACACAAAACGTGGCCAAATGTTGGGAAATTTAGAGCATTTGAATCAATCGTGCATTTGCTTTGGGTTCCGTTCTCAACGAAGCAAATTTTGTGGATGGTATTCTCAAAAGTTATGTGGTTATTGCGCGGCCTAAGGGCCTTCTGTACGAGAGGTCCTGAGTTCGATCCCTAGTGACCTCACATCCTCGCTTCGACTTCTTTCCACTCAGTGTCACTTCAGGTAGCTTAAAACGGAGCACCAATGGAACGTGGGGGGTAAAATTAGCGCACCGCGGTCGGCTTCCTTGGAGAATACCCTCTAGAACCTAAGAGTTAGGGTAAAGGAACTTCCTACGTTAAATACGGTGTACCTTTACCTTTACCTAACTTGTTTTTATTACAGTAGCAGTTGAGTATCGCTTGTAGTCATTTTAATACATTGGAACATGCGTTGGCGAATCGGCGTAAGTGTAGGCAAATCACTGTGTGGTCGCAACGACTTGTCGACGAAAGGACTGTAATCTCACGTAGCTTGTAGACCGCGACCTTTCGACCGTGCACTGCTGGTCTTTTTCGGGCGATAAGGGAACATCATGTCTACAAAGTAAGTGTCTACATCGTCAGAGAAACGATCATACTTCTTATTGATTATTTACCACCACGACGACAAATAATCACCCATATTATGATGTTTCATTTACATCATTGTAAATGTGATTTTTGGGTGTCAAAATGTCGTAAAACGGCCGGAGACTTCCATTTTCGCCGTTGGAGTGTGAATTCACTTCTGTTTTACTGTATGGAAGTTTTGATATTTTCAAGCGAGTCAATTAAAGTGTTGCACTTCATTCAGCATTAGTAATCCTAACATTCAGCTGATCAGAGGTTTACTTGGCAATGTGACCTTTTGTTGTAGGTTTTCACCTTTATTCTGGCGGGCAATGATACAACTAGTGTGGCCATGGCTTGGACCCTTTACGAACTTGCGAAGAATCCGCAAATTCAAGAAAAACTGAGGAAGGAGATAGAAGCTGCCTTTCCAGACGAAGAAGAGCTGACATGGGAGAAGCTGGAGAAGTTGCAGTACCTTGAAAATGTTGTCAAAGAATCACTGCGACTTCATCCTCCAGGAGATACTCCTAGTCGAGTTGCGTTATCAGATGTTGAAATTGGAGGATATTTCGTGCCAGCAGGAACGTATATCCTTCTTCCCATTGATGCAATGCAACGTTGTTCTTCGTTTTGGTCAAATCCTGATACCTTTGATCCCGAACGCTTTCAGGAAAATGGTGATTATTGCTCTTTTTGAGTCTTAAGTAGTTTACTTTTTATTTCTACCAATAGAGATTCTTCCATATTTTCTAGTTACGCAACGGAATGAAAAACTTAAGCGCGCGTTAGAAATGAGATGGTATAGTCTCCTTAAGTTTGCTATAATCAATGTCATATCCAAGATGCGCAAATGAAATAATAATTTTATTAAATATGAATAATTCTGAACGTTTGGGTGTTTGGAGATTTCACTTTCCGCTACATTTTTTTTCAAGTTGGCAATACTTTGCGCATTTATATGCTCACCATGGTCGCCATCGTCAAGCAGGGCTGATCTCGCCTATCTGTAATTGCTCTTTAAAATGCACCTAAACTCAAATATCTTTCATCTACAATATTAATCTCCCCACCAAAATTAAAGCAAACATGTTTTTAATTACCATTCTTACCTCAAAATTTCGTGACGTTAAATCGAGAATAGATCCATGCCTCTCAAATCACGGTCGTGGGTCCATAATACTGCTAGTTCTGCCAAGTTTACGTGGCTTGTATGGCACAGAAAAAGCGAAATTCCGGATGGCAATGCTGACATACGTTTGCTTTGGATGGGGAGATTTATGTTAGGAACGTAAAATATTTGTGTTTAGGCGCAACAAAAGAAAAATTACTGTGAAGTTTGACGACTTAAATCCTCTCCGTTCTTGAGATACAAAGCGAATTGTGACACCTGGAAATGGTCCCGTAAAGTTTCGGGACCTTCGGGAAACGGGCCCCAGAACGGTTCAAACGCGGTATCGGTGTTTGACAAGGTGTATGTGACAAAAATGGGATCTTTCTTGGAAAGTCATATGCATAATTATAATTTCAAACTACACCCATACACAATCAATCTAGTATAGCATGGAAACGTTCGGTAAATATCACTTCAAATATAAACTATTTTTCGGCGTTTTTGCTGGGTGTATTTTTATAGCATCCGCACCCATTTGGTAAAAAAGTTTTCTGACTGACGTCTTCGGCTTTGCAACGTAGGCTAACTGCATTGTTGACCTTTTTTGACAGA
>NC_090885.1:9003377-9028377 GCF_036669925.1 Montipora capricornis
AGACTATACAAAAACGCTTTATCCGGGTGTGTGATCTTGTGTGATGACATCTAGATCTTCTATTGCTCAGTGGAGAAACATTTCATTACCGAGGGTGCTCAAAAGCGTTTTTTTCTGTCTGTCACTCTCTCTCTCTCCAATGTCTCTGTGTCTTAAAAAGAAAATTATCGTTTCCAAACATCAAAATTAATGTGAAATCGCGTGAGTTGAAGACACTTCCTATTGTTAAACTGACAAAGCTCTTGGCGAGAAAAGGTTTGAAAAAGGTTTGCACTGGGAAAATTATTGCTATGACATATTAATCACAATTTCTTTGTTCAAGATCAGTATGATACAAAAACAGTTGATTATTGAAAATGTGTGTGTTAAGCTTCCTGTTCTTTGTTACAGAAAATCTCTCAGGGTAGCCGTGAACGTATCTTTTATTTCCTAAATTGATTTCGTCACACTTTAAACGAACAAGGACAACAGCGGAGGATACTGATCGCTTTTACTGGCAGTGTTTACAGCATTTATTGACTCTACAAGACAAGGCGAGTAGAAAAACTAACTATTAAAACTCTTTATTTAATACTGAAGAGTTTCCAGAAAAAGTTTCAATTACTATATATATATATAGTATATTCATTTCTTGACCACAGTGTGTGCTTAAGAGCTATATGGTTCATAGGACTCTCAGGTTAAATCCAAAATGCACTTGTATTTTTGTGGTATATGCCATTGTAGAATTACACAGAAAATACTTACTTCGCTCAAAAACCCTAGTCAGATGTGTTTGAGTGCAATTCTCGAATCCAGACCTTAGTGGTGAAATCACTCCAAGTTGCAGACCTTGTGGTTTATACTTTAAATGTAAATTTAGACACCGTAGGCTTTTTACCTGCTGAGTATGATGAGAACAAATAGTGGACAATCATTCAAATCATGGCCTAATATTCGTCTAAGAAGAGAGGATAAATATTGCAGCATTTGGGTTTCGCCTGGCCACTTGTTCTGTCAGTTTCGACTGGTAACAGCTTTTAAATAGTCAAGGGTTTTCAGTCGGCACACGGGCTGATTTTGTCGCAAAACAGGACTGTGGTCTTATTGTTCATCTACAAGAAAGGTAGGCAAAATTGTTTAACTGAGGCGCCGAAATACGTAATCAGGGAAATGAAAACCGTTGATGAAAGTCACGGTAAGTCGCTGTACTACATATTTATCGCCTCGATTTTATGGCAAGTCGGACCCTTCGGTGGCGAAGCAGACGTTTGATCGTGATGGCGTAATCTGTTGCGAGCTCTTCATTCCTAAGCGTGTATTTTTTTTTGTCCAAAGGAGAATTTTTCAAACCGTGCATTTTTTGATTAAGAGGCAATGTTGGGCAGTGCTGCGTGGTGCACGTGAGCCCAACGTGAAAGGAAACTATTCGTGACAAGTCAGTCGATGTTCGAAGTCCTATATATAAAGCCGTAAGTAGAGGATTACAGCAGAACCTTCTGTCTTGCTTAGTTTGGTGAAGAAGGGATCTACCCTTCCATCGATCCTATGAAACTATGCGGGCCTAAGCTAAACAGATGAACTACTTCCAGTATGGCATGAATGAGATTGCCTATGAATAAATTACTAATCCAAACACAAGGCATGAAGCCTCTGAAGCCTTAACAATTTTCGGATGAAAAATGAAACGTGTCGCCTTACTTTAATTACCTACCCACAGCGTGCAGACAAAAAAATTATCAAGGCAATAAATCTCTGTTAATGTTTTTATGAAGAAAAGCTTGAGTAAGCATTGTTTCGTGTATTATCTGCCTACAGAATTGTTGACCTAAGTTCTTTTGCGTTCGCTGTAAATTGGAGTTGTTTGTCATTATTAAACTTGATTGCAGAGAATTAGGATTTCATTGTGTGAAAGTGCTTATTTGTTGATTTAGTAAAGGGCCAAACAGCAATCAAATAACAATGAAATTAATCAAATAATTTCAGTTATATTATATGTTTATTGCCAGTTGCGAAGACAAGCACAGCTATTAGACGTGATATCATACCATGAAAAACAGCAAAGCGTTGCAACTGAAAAGGGACATTGATCATTGTAGAACACACTCAGGAACAAATCAGGAACTAGCCTTGGCGGAGATCAGAGATCACGTGTCTCTCGATAGCGGAGATTCTATCTCTTCCCATGACGTCTGACCATCTCAGATTGGAGATTTGTTCTTTACAAAAACACAGACTTTGTTGAAACAAAAGATTGCCAAACCTTGTTCTTATCATGCGATATCAGCGTTATTACCCCAGCGTGAACTTCGAATTTCCGTCCGTTTAAAAAGAACAATAAAAGCAAGGTGACACACGCTAACACCAACCGGGTGGGAGAACAGTTGTTCTGTTCCCAACCCAGGTTACCACATGTATGGCATGTGAAGCTGCCACTTAAAGGGGTGCTAAAAACGCTCGCCTGGTATGTTAGCTACGTCATGCTGATGAGGCCCGAAAGGCCGAAACAGCTGTCCATGGCTGCTAATTGATCGGGTGAAATGGTTGTGCGCATGCGTGATGTGTTGGCCGGACCGGGTTGGTGTGAGCGTGTGTCACTTTCCGCCAAAGAAGTATTGTTTCAAGACTTCACAAGCGCACTGGCCCGTATTCAGAATTCTCTTTTATTTGTGCTGGGACTGTATAGGGGAAGAGGGAAGGAACCACAGAGCTAAAGTAGACCAAACTGTACAACAAATCATGTGCTGCGGCAACACTCTTATTCACGTAAAGATATTAATTTAGCCAAAAATCGATCAAAGCAAGATAATCGCTTGCATTGCATATACTTTGAACTCTTAGGTGTGCTAATTCTTTGCAATTTTTTGAAATTCAAATACATAACGAAAATCGTCAAGTGTTCTGGAAGGGTTTCGCTGACAAGGCATCTGATGTCCACGGTTCATTGCAAAACTGGACTTGCTTCGACTTCCAAACTTCTCTGTTTATCAAGTCCGTCAATAAAACACATGAGCCCAACAAATTGACCTACTTTCACCTGTGTGGCTCTATAGCTCAGTTAATTGGCACAGCACTCCGTGTGGCATCGCGGAAGACGTCATGGGTTCGAATCCCGTTAATTGAAGCCACTTGAACTTTTTAGGTGACTACAAGTAACAATTACAATATTGCTTAAATTGTCCAGATGAAGGGCGAGGATGATTTCTGTCTATCGTCGTCCAATCTTTCTCTTGAGCTACTAAATGTCGTGGAAAACTTATTGTTGCGTCAAAATCTGGAACGAGCTTCGTGCATACGCAAAAACTATTAGCTATTTACAGTTCAAGAAACAATACAAAGAAATCAGTTTTTGTTTAATTTTCCTTATAGATCTCTATGGTCTTTAACTTCTCTTTAATCCTTCAACCCGGGTGGTTATCTCGGAAGCTAAGGTTCTTCTGACCACAGCACCTGTCCCCATCCAAAGCGGCCAAATACTGTCATTTCCTTTTTTTTTTTTTTTTTACTTATGGAAATTTTAGAGTTGACTTTCTGATCAGATTTGAATGAATTAAATTTATTAGTTTCCTACTTCCCGGCCCGAATACTGAATCGTTGGCGGGTCGCAGGCAAGCCGGCGGTAACATAAGATGACTTATAGTTCTTGAAATAGTATTAAGTCGAAGAGTCAGGTGTCCATGTGAGAGCCGGGGCAAGATTATTTCACTCATCTTGACTTTCAGTTGAAACAAACAAAAAGTCTCTGATATCTTAAATATATTTGACTAAATTGAAACACGCACCTAATGAACGTCAAGGTAATTTATCATCTTCATTAACACTCCTTTACGGGGGTGCGCAGGGATGGCGCATTGGTGAGAACACTTGCCTCCCACCAATGTTCCCTGGTTCTATTCTCAAGGCCGATTTACACTACAAAAAAAACTGGTTCCTGACCGATTAAAAAGAGGTTCGGATCACTGTTTTTTTAAACCGTTTACACAGCCAACAATTTAGTTTGGCTCATCATAAAACTGGCCTTAAGGCCCCGTCCCTGCCACACTGTTTACGCTGCCGGAGTCCGGAACAGATTTTTATTTGAGTTAGAGCGGAGAGCCGGATACACGTTAAGGTTTACACCGCGTTTTTTACCCCCAAAAAGGGGTCCGGACACGGTTTTTTCGGTTTTGGGGCCATCAAACCCCCCTGCCCCCCCCCCCCCCCCCCCCCCCCCCCCAAAAAAAAAAAAGGGTAAAAATATAGAACAGATCGTTTACACAGCAAAGATATATGGTCCGTTCCTACTTTTTAAGGCGTCGGGACCCATTTTTTTCTGTAGTGTAAATGGGCCCTCAGACTCGGCGTCATATGTGGGTTGTGTCTGTTGGTTCTTCACTCTGCACCGAGAGGTTTTTCTCCAGGTACTCCGGTTTTCCCCTCTCCTCAAAAACCAATATTTGACTTGATTTGCGTTTATTGTTAATTTCAGTTTGCAGTTTCCCCAATTAGTGCTCCAGAGCTAGGACGACTAGACACTTAAATAAAGTTTCTTTCCTATGAGATAAATTTCTCTTCCGCTATTTTCGTAATGAATTTAATCTAAATTACACTGTTTTCCGGGTGAAAAATCCTGTTATCCTGTTAATGAATCTCTTCAGTAAAGAAAAGGTAAAAAGTAGGTAAGCTTGTTTTAGTACGTTTTCGAATCTGCTCAAAAGACTAAATAATTTTTGTTCGACCTTGTACCCATTTGACACGTTATCGCAAGTGTCGAACCTCGTTTCCAGGGCCTTTCTTCTCCACCTCCCTGGAAACGAGGTTGGCAAGTGTCCTGCAATATCGCCGATGACAGATGAAAGTGCAACAAGTGAAATTGTGTGAAAAAAGTGCACAAGAAAAGAAAAAGTTGTCGAATAATCGAACAGGTGTAGATTCATATGAATCGAAGGAATATCGTTGTTTCATTTCTTCGCACCTCATGGTACTCTCAACACTTCAGACATCAAGCTGCTTTTTGCGTCAAAAAATGGCAAACAAACATTTCAAAGCTGATAAGAGAAACGGCACCCAACTATTAACTTTTATTTCAAGGACTGACATGTATTTAGTAAAATTTATTTATCTTAAACATTTTTCCCAAAATATTTGTAAATCGGTTGATTTTCAATTCTCGTGTTAAAGTGCAGTTCAGTCGAAAATTAACATGAATGAGCAGTTCCGGCAAAACGTTATTTCACACAATCCAGGCTATCAATATTTAATTAAGCAGTATTTTTCCCCATCACGTTATTAAAAACCCAGAGCGAACGATCGTTGGATAGATATGAGCGGCTTTCTGTGTATTGCTTGTAGAGCTTTATATATTCGGTTGTGACAAAAGTCTTACTGGGCGTTGCTACGCTTTTTTAAACTGTCGCTGATATTGAAGATTTTTCCGAACAAAGACTTCGAATCCTTTCTAATGTTTAAAAGCATTCAAGAAAAAACATCACGACATTGTACTAAATAGTTTGGTTAATCTTTGCACAGCGTCTGCGATGATGAAATCTTTTTCACTGATAATTCTGCTTTGTGGTGTTTCCGGATTAGAAAACATTTTCGTGAAACTCTGAGTACAGAAGGTGATAGAGCTCTCTTTTAAAATAAATTGTTGCACAAACCTTTAGCCAAATTAAAACAGGAAAACGTTCGTTAGTTAGCTTCGTCCAGTTGTAATCATTCAATTTCTAGTTGTCATTCGAGAAATTTTGACCAAGAAACAATATTTCACAAATATCTCTGAAACCGGGAGTCGTGGAAAGCCTGCGCTATATTTAATTAGAACAGTCTGTTTTTACTGGACATTTTTAAAAACTCTGCTCTCTGGGTGGGCGCCACAATAATTTTTCGTTTTTCAAGTCACAAATTCTTTGAACCATTTAAAAAATTATGCGTTTAAATGTAACATAAGTTCTTCTTAATTTCCCTTTTTGGGTGAATAATCTAATCACTCAAATCATCGCACTCGCTATTAGTTTTAATTTAATTAACTTCGAAATATTAGAGTACATTGCCCAAGGCAAGAGATTGTACGTCATGCCGCCAAAGCCAGCATAGCCAAATGTAGATCAATTTTGGATCTCAGGAAGTTTAAGTGTGCAAGAGACTAGTTGCTAATTTGGGTCTGAGAGACTCCAAAGGTATGCTAAAAACTGACATGCTTCGTGAAATCAGTTAGTTTTAATTCCAGATAAAACCATTTTGTCGGTGTTAAGATTGTTAGCGCCAACCCACGACTAAAAGGCAATCTTTCAAACTTTGACGAGCAGACTACTATAAATATCATGGTTGGCAAATCCTCATACGCATACAAGAAACTCGAAAAGACTTATAACCCGTTAAGGGTGAGAAAATTCACTGAGCCTCCCTCAACATTCGTTTAAATTTCTGAAGTCATGATGTATTTTGTATTATTTACATGGCCCAAAGCTGTGTTCTTTGTTGCACTTTATATTCTTTGCTGAAAATTGTGAAGTTTCGTAAATACATATATAACTTGAACTTAAAAGATAAAATCGCCGCTTGTTTTCCGAAAGTTTTGATATAATCAAGGTAAAAGGTCTACAGCCAAGGCTTCTGAGTCAGTTGTAGAAGGTTTCTTGAAAAAACTCATAGTTTATCTGCTAAACCCGCAGAAACCAAGGAACATGACTTTTGATTAAAATCTTTTCGCTGACGCACAGGAAGTTGGAACTGTGAATATTAAAAAAGCCACTACTTTCTAAAAACAACAAAGTTGTCAGCATTGATCATGAAACTATCTATTGACATCTGCGCCATGTTAATTACAACAATTGTCCGCCACGATAACAAAAAAGTATCAAGTCTTATCGTGCAGTTTAACTTATACTGGTTGAACCATGAAACAAATTTCTTGACCACAAATATCAAATTCGGCTTCAGAAAATAATTCATAGCATGACTCTTTTGAACAAATGAACTAAAAAAAAAACGATATGAGAGCTAACTTGGAAGGCAGAGTCACATGTAACCAGACATAAAGCCTGCGATTCCGAAAAAGTGCAATTTGTTTCGCTCCACTAGAGCCTATACCAGTAAAACAGTATTGAGAAAAGAGACTGATAATGTAGTAGTAAAAATATCGAGATCCTATTCCACTAAGGACAATTCTATTTTCGTTGGCTTCGCTAAGCCGAATTGAAAACTCTTCTGTTATAAGCATGGACAACACAACTCCAGTTGGTGGAGGGAGGTGCCAGCGGTAGAGCTTTTATACAATGTACACATGTACAGATAAGAATAAATAAATACAAAGCCAATATAGAGGAAGCTTAATAACGCTGCAGTGCCAACTGGCTGTATACTACAAGCGAAATGAAAGTCACAGTACAAAGGCTGTCATTTTCTGCATTTGAGGAAGCACTCAGACAACCTAAATATTGCTTACAATATAGAACGCGCGAGCCGAACTATGCCGGAAAAGAACTAATGATAGCGATAAAAACAAAAAAAAAATGTGAACGAGAGTAAGACACTTCGGCTTCATGAAGACATTCACAAGTAGTGTGGCACATAAAAAAAAGAAACTCTATTTAAGTGAATCACACCAAACAATGTAATCAACAACTCGGGCACAGTTCTTAAAAAGAAATGACATATCATAATGTCCGAATTTTTCGAATTACTTTTATCATGCGCACATGACGTCAAAAGCACCGAAATTATCAAAGATCTAAAGAAAATAAAAGAGAAATGATTTACCGTTGTCCTTGACGAGTACATAACAGGAAACGTGAGAACAAACGTTTTTACGCTTTCGCTGATAATAAAAATTTGAAAAATTGCATTAAAAGTTATGCGGCGATGCTGTTTTCTTCTGAATGGTGGTGTCGAGAGCAGTTTTATGTGCCTTGCCCAAAAATTCAAGCTCAAGTTGAAAGAAATATTCAGTAGATGTGGAAAAATCTGGTAGACATTTAAAAACTCAGCAATCAGTGCTGTAAAGATCAAATGGTTCTTTATCTCATAACTTTGTTCTGTTTTGTTAGCCATTGTTCAATAAAGCAATGAAAGGCGATATCAGATTTATATCAGACGAGATGCTTCTGTGAAGCATACACTGGGTTGCCTGTGGTACGTGCTACAGAAAATCAGAAGGCACTTAATTGTGTGGTAATGAAATACAGCATTCCAGTCTCTGAAGAACAACAAATAAAGGAGAAGCGAGAAACATTGGCTTCTGGGCTGACAAGTTGATAATTTTCAAGTTCCCCCACAACTTCTGTTTACCACAAGTGTGCCCTCTGAGCATCTGAAGGCCTTCAGTAATACTAAAGTTCACTGAAGTTAAGCCCTGCCGGGCAGGGTTAGTGTTTGGATGGGAGACCATGACAACATTCCCTTCATAAAACAGAAGCATCGGACCCAAAATACTATTAACTCTAACAAATGCGAACTCAGCAAGGTACAGATCTTGTTAGCTTGCTTTATGTAAAACAAATATTGATGAAAAAGCAAATAACTATTGATACACAGTTTTCAGAAATAGCAGAAGGAAGTTTCCCGAACGGTCGATCGAGAATAAAATATTTACGACATCAAAACAACATTAATTTTGAACCGTGAATATAGAATATAAAAAGTTGCGATCAGCGACAAACATTTTGGGAGATTTTTGCTACGTTCAAGTAAATTGCAAAATCGAAAGTGACATGGCCGGAATTCAGCGGGCGCCGTGATTAAGTTACCGCGGCATGTTTACTCGCCAAACAGTGAAGCATCTGTGTCAAATGATGGCAAGATACCGGGTTTTTGTAAGTTTCTTTTTCAGTCAAGTGTTATAAAGTTTGACAATGAAATGAGCGAAGTCAAAACAAAGATCACAATCGCCCAACTCTTATTTATGCAAAGTCAAAATTTACTCTCCAAGACGCGTACGACGTTATTTATCACCAGGTAATTCCATCATTTTGGAAATAGCAGCTACTTTATTATTCATCTGCGTCACAAGTTTTCACTGATTTTGGGGCTCATTTTGTTGAAACTCAAGCACGCTTCCAACAGGCCTGTGAACCCTTCCTGCTTACAGAGCAATACTAAAAAACTTCTCCCATATCACATTTCAACCTTAAGCTCGAAAATTCAATACACAACATGATATTATAATTCACAAAGGCAGAAAATACCACAGAATCCTTTTCCAGCGAAAACATTATTGAAACTAACAACATATTTGCTCTTAGAGACGAAAACCTCTTCCTATTTCATTGCGTGCGTGAAGACAAGAAACTCAATCGCGTCAAATTACCATGTACTTCAGGTAAATAGAGCTCACTTTGATTTCGTCTCGACGGGCGATAGATTGTTGTCGAAGTCCAGTACTCGTCGCTTTTGAGCTTCCTGCCTAGTTTATCCAACTGACTTTCCATTATTGAGCTCCATAAGGGTATATTTTGTTTAAGGATCCACTAAAACGCCATTCGCGTTACATGACTTTCGACGCCATTGCAGGCTAAGTTAATGATTCTACTGTGTCCACCAGAGAAATCTACGCAGTTCCACTACCCTCTCGATCCTAAGAACATACTCATAGAAGGCTCTATGCACAAAGACACCACTTACCAGGGGAGTGACAGGCAAGACTTTTACCGACACGGAAAAAAAAAAAAAAACTAAAAAAGAGAAAAAAAAGAAAACAAACAAACTAAACGAAGACCTCGACTGGTTTGCCATAGGCAACCCAGTAATAAGATTTATGTTATTTACTTCATTACCACTACTTTGAACACAGTCAATGGAGCAATCTTTGTGGTCGTTCTTGGCTCAAACTTGAAGCATTTTTATAGAAATGAAGTGAGCCACATTATAATAATAACCCAAATCAAGAGAGAAGTAATCCCTCACACTGGCCCTATTCCCATCGTAATCCCTCTTAAGTTATTTTTAGATCTTCTGCGAGATCCGGTATTCCCACGAGGGTTAACTGATAGCCAATCACATGTCCTCATTTTTACCAGTGTTGACAGCTGAGCGAATTCCCACGCAATGATTCGCGTCGTTCGCGATTTACCATCAAACAAAAATGGCGGAGGATGTTGAGAGACAATCGTATATATACATTTTGTGGACGAACGTGACTTGTTGACTACAGAGTTAACCGATTACAATGACTTATGTTTTGAAACCTGTATCTTGAAAGGAACGAGTTATGTAACCGACAGGATTTTGTACATAATGGCAAATGGAAGACTATGATCGATAAGTACGATCTCTCTGACTTTAATAAACGCATTCTCGGTTTCCGTTGCGGGATTAAAAGATGTTGACTTAATTCTGATACGGTGATAGAGTAGGCAGATAGAGCTCTACAACAGTACCAAACATGAAAGGAAAACTTGAATCAAGCGTCCGATAAAAATTTTTGAACCCGTATTATCGGATTCAAGTGAATTTCCAAAGCACGTATGTTAAATATAGCTGTCTCCTTAAAAAGAGATTTAACACGGTTTCGTATATGGCACAACCTTGAATGTGGTATCATTGAAAACTGTATCTTGAAAGGATCGAGTTTTATAAGCGACAGAATTTTGTAAACATTGGCAATTCGCAGACTACAGTCAACAAGTAATATATCGCTGAATTGGTCAACGCGTTCTTGATTTTCTTCGGGGGATTAAAATATGACGACTTAAATCTTAGATATTCATAAATTAGACAGATATCAAACATGAAAGGAAAACTTGAACAGACAGTGCGATAAAAATGCATGAACACGTGGTATCGGATGGAAGTCAATTTGCAAAGCACGCATGTTAAATATACCTGCATCTTTCAAAATTATTAAACTCGGTTTCGTACATTGGACAGTGTTGAAATTGGTGTCACTTTAAACAACACAGTTAAGCGATTTGAATGATATATCTTTGCATCTTGTATCTTGAAAGTAACGAGTTTTATAGGCGACAGAATTTTGTACACAATGAAATATCGCGGGACTACAGTCACCAAGTAACATATTCTTGACTTGGTCAACGCGTTCTCGATTTTCTTAGCGGACTTAAACTATGGTGACTTAATTCTATGATATTCATAAATTAGACAGCTAACGCTTTCAAACAGTACCACACATGACAGGAAAATTTTAATTGACCCCGCGATAAAAATTTTTAAAACCGTAAGATCGGATTGAAGTCAATTTGCAACGCACGCGTAAAATATAGCTCCCTCTTTCAAAATTAGTTAACACGGTTTCCTACATTAGGAAATCGTAAAATTGGTATCAGAGTGAATTATACAGTTAACCGATTTCCGTGATATATGATTGCAAACTGCATCTCGACACGGACGAGTTTTGTAAGCGACAGAATTTTGTAGACGGTGAGAAAGTGCGCACTAAAATGGACAAGTAACGCAATGCAACCAAGGTAAACATATCTGCATCTGTCAAAATTATTTAACACGGTTTGATAGATTGGAAGTTCTTCAAATTGGTATCACTGTAAACAAGACAGTTAAGCAATTCCAAGGATGTATGTTTGAAAACTGTATCTTGCAGACAATGAATTTTATCAGGCCATGAAACTCATTTTGAAAACGGAGAATGGCATCGTACAGAATTTGCTGCACTTTCCCTCCTCCACGAAACTTCCACGTAACGCGCGCGGTAACATTATCCGCGGGAAAATTTATATCATCTAAAAATAACCTACGAGGGATTACGATGGAAATAGGGCCAGTGTGAGGGATTACTTCTCTTACCTTTATAATCTCTTGCCCAAATAGGTCAAGGAATTGATAACATAATGTACCCTCTGGAAATGATACTTTTCTGTGATAAGAGAGATAATTAAAGTCAAAGTCGTGTTGGATAATCATGATATATCCATTGCGAGTCTTTCACAGGAGTGGCGACGCAAATATTAAGTGCTTATTGCCTTGGGAAAACTTATTGAGTTCTGTGATGTAACAAAGGACAGAAGCACGATTCGATTTTCTACTCAGTAGACCTCTGATAGACTTTCTTAGACCTTGGTAGGTCATATTTGTCATTAATCTTGAACAAATTGAGGTCAGTAGAATTGCCCATGGCTTTGATAGAATCCCCAGACAACATGTCGTGTAGAACACAGAGACCCGGAACAGTGTTGAATGCCTCAGTCGGTCAAACATCATCTAATGTTGCTAAGAAAGTAGTCACGGTTCTTTTCAATTTTAGGCTGATTTAGCAACAGAACGGGAACGTCAGTGGCGACGGCGCGCGCAGAAAAAACACCAATGAGAATTCAGAATAGAATAGACTCCACTCTTTTCTTCTCTACTCTAAATTCTCATTGGTAGTTTTGCTGCGCGCGACGTCGCCACTGACGTTCCCGTTCTGTTGCTAAATCAGCCTAATATGCACGGTATTGTATTGTAAACTTGACGAGTTGGTGGCAAAAACCCGGCCTCACCACTGAATAATAACGCTTGTTTGTTTGTTTGTTTTAAGGCTTTACTGAAGTATATCTGAAGGTACAGGATGATTTGGATGCGACGCTCTGTCTTCTGGATTACTTTTTGTGTCATCTTCTCGTGGATTTCATTAGCGGACTGTGGGTAAATATCCTCTTTTTAACCTGTTCTTTTAACAAAAAATATTAGAGCCTTGCTACATGCAAACTGCATCAGTGCAAGCTGTCATCCAAATCACACGCGCAAGAAGCAATTTCGTAACGCAAATCGTGCTTTGGAAAGAAAAAATCCAAAACTCAAAGGAAATTAAACGAGCTAATCGTTTATGGACCACCTATGCGAGATACCTGAGATCCAGAAGGAAGATGAAAACTTTAATGTTTAGCGGTATCGCCTCCGAGTGCTTCTTAGTCTTGGGTAGCCTAGATGTGGCAGTACCCACCTCCCGGGGGGTGGGTAATGCAACACATACAGTTGAAATTCATGTTTTCAACACAACTATCTGTGTTTGTTCTTGTTTGTTGCATTTTTTTTTTTTTTTTTGCCTTTTATATATTACGACATCCTCGTCAGAAATTTGTAATATTTTCGTCAGCCGTGCATGCCAATGAAATAGGTAAAAGTGAATCTTATGTTAACAGGTCTCTACACGAAACACTTAAGAAGAACAACTCGGAATACCAGCGAGAACTTCATTTTAGGAACAAGTAAGGCCAGCGCTGTTTACTTTAGAACTGCTATAGGACAAATTATATAATAACTCAACTTATTCTCGCTCTTTGATTGGTTCTATTAGAGGACAGACGCACATTTGACGTCACCATCAGCTTTTATGCGAAAAGAGTTTAATTCTTTATATAAAACAAAGAGATTCCATGTTGCTGTGCGTCTGTTTAGTAATAGACCACAGCAGACGTCAAAATGTATTACGAACATCAGTGACACACTCGGCTATCGTCTCGTGTGCCACATTTTTGTTCTTACCACATTTTGTTTATTACTGAACAGACGCACGACAACATGGAATCTATTTGTTAAACACACGCACAAATAGCTTAACTTGTAGTAGGAGCTACTTGAAATGCCACATAATCTTCCCTCTTGAAAACATGGGCTTCAGTTGTTTGACTCATTATAAACGAATGCTGTTATCTCCAAGAGCAGTTCCTTTACTCATTAATTCAGTCGCAGCCACTTAAATCAATTGTGAGTTGCTCGTAGGCGTTTTCGCGCACTCCTCATGTCGCATGTATTTGACCCATTCGATTGTCTTCCTCTGTTGTGATTGGCCAATAAAACAATGGTTTATTTTTTTCGGGACTCAATTCAAAACCCGCAAAAATACTCATAACTGGGTTTATCAACTGAGTTGATAAACCCATTTATCATATGATCCGTATGGCCCCGCGCGCGCTTTCATTGCAAAACTATTGGGAAAATCCCCATGAGGGCCGTACACATTAGCGCGAGCAGGGCCGGAAAAAGCCGTACGGCCCTACTAGGAACACGTACTGCTCCGTGCGATGCAATTTTAGGGGATGTCGTCGCCTTTAAACATCCAAGTAATTTACAGCCACAAAAGCAAATGCAAACTTAGATAAATTTTCTGTGCAGATTTTTGTTTTTTATTTTGTCCTAACTTCATCTTCTGAGTGCTAATAAATAGTGAAAAGAGCCCATATGATAAAATGCTTATTGACTGAGTTTAGGTCGAGCCGGACAGGAAAATATTTGGCCCTCGGTCATGGCGCCAGGAACTCGCTGCGCTAGGGCCGTACGCCATGACCTCGGGCCAAATATTCTCCCGTCCGGCCCTCCCACTCAGTCAATAAGTACATATTCTGTGTTTCGCTCCCCACCGACGCAGCACGACACCTTCTTTAGAAGAGAAACCCCTTTATATGCATTTTCTCAATCTGAATGAACTTATGATTCATTTTTTGTCTCACCGTCATACCGATTATGGAAAAACAAAGTGATTTCTTTCCTTCCTTTGCTTCCCAGAAAAGTCATTCGAAGTATCGATCCACACTGCAATGTCACCAAAATGATTATTGGAAATGCCTCTGTCACAGCTGATGCCTTGGAGTTTTCGTGAGTAGCAGTCTCCTTTTTTTCACGGTAAAAGTGATGTGGTTCTCACTATTATAAGAGTGATCATTCCAATATTTTAATTTCGGAAAAATCAGACTTAGGGAATGTTAGGAAGGTTTAAGTTTCGCAGGGTGTTGAAAAACCCTTTTTTTTTTGTCAGGAGCAAAGGAATACAAAGATACGGGGGGAAGAGCGGAAAGGCGGAGGCGAAAGATACGGAAGGCGCGAGGTTTTGACCGCCCTGTCTCCCTATAATATAAATAGAGAATATTACATGGTGGCGATGTTTAAATGGCAAGACCAATATATATTGTTGCCACGAAAACATAACATTCATGGCGTTTAATTTTCTTTTTATTAGATGGACAACAAATATACATGGTAGAGATTGAAAAACGGCTTTAATACAAATACTGGGTATTAATACTAACAAAAAACAAATGCTGGAAAAAGGCGGGAATCGTGTTCAATATGACCACTTGTATTACATACGAAGAATACTCCCTCCTTTCCCGCATGTAATGATCGTATTGATTCTACGATCGAGTCTTTTGGTTCCCGGTAATATTATGAAATATAATGAAAGAGGAGATAACCCTCCCCCACAATCCGTGAACTTTATTGTGTTTTCAATCTTTAGGAGTGATCCACATTCCCAGAATCCAGAGATTCCAATCCTTCACAACCTTTACAAGAATTTCACATTGGCAGGGAAAAACATGTCGCGACTTTTGGATGAAGTGTTCAAAAACTATGACAAGAGAATTCGACCGTTTTATGAAGGTAAATTAAGCGATTAAAATGAGCAGTTATTGGCCGTTTTTGTACTAGAGACGCATAATCCGTGCAGACGAATTATGCGTCTCTCATGTTATCCGTCTAGTGTAAAGACGGGACGAACTATATGAGACGCATAATTCGTCTTGGACGAACTTGGGCAAACATTTTTTCTGCGTCTGTTAAATTCGTCTAGTATAAAGACGGCCACAAGACGCATTATGCGTCTGGACGAAGTATCTACGTTAGTGTGTCTTCGAAAACGCACTTTACTGGAAAGTTCGTCCAAACAAATCATGCGTCTAGTGCCCGTCTTTATACTAGACGAATTTAACAGACACAGAAAAAATGTTTGCCCAAGTTCGTCCAAGACGAATTATGCGTCTCATATAGTTCGTCCCGTCTTTTCACTAGACGGATAACACGGGTGATGCATAATTCGTTTGGACAAATTATGCGTCTCTAGAGCCATTGATTACGTCCCCAGTTTGCTTATGCCATTAACATTAGGGTACGGATTGCTTTTAACCCCTTCCCCGGTGGAGTAAGGTAGAAGAGATTAGCTTAGAAAACGTCACAGAAAGGTTTCGTGGGCAGGGTGAGTTTTTAAAAACCCGTGGAATTAATGCATCATTAGAGTGATATGTCAGTATTGGCCAAATGAAGTCAACGATATAGTTGTGTTCTTAAATGTCCCGGTTTTGTTCTGTTTTTCAACCAATGTCTCATATCCTTGGTATTTTTTATTTTATTTCAGTTCAATCTCTTAAAGTTGAAATGGATTTGCTAATCTTGTCATTTGGCGAACTTAGCGAAACTCATATGGTAAGCGTCCTTCACAGCCAAACGTGACTGATTGCTTATCCCAATAGCCAATACCAAAAGAGATTTGAGAGAGATTTTTCGTCGAAGAATGAAAATTTACCAAGTATGCTGTGCACGTCGCAGTCGGTCAGTGTACATCACTTTTAGGAAAAAAAAAACATTTGTACGCCAAGTGTCAGTTCCATAAATCATTCGAACCCGCTGACTGACGTGTGGAGACTTTGGTTAGCTCAATAGTTATAGCGGAAGAGGAAAACAAGAGAAGTCCAAGAGGTAAATTCGACATAGTAAGGATTGCACAGTTGTTTAGAGCGCGGCCTTCTGTGCGAGAAAGCCCGCCGAGTTTGATCCCTAGTGACCTCACATCCTTGCTTCGACTTCTTTCAATTCTGTGTGGGAAAGAAGAAAAAAGCTTGGGACGCGACACTTACCAGAAAAAACAGGAAACAGATAAGCGATACATCAAGAGCCTCTCAAATCCGTTTGAACTGAAACAAGCCCAAATTAACCTACTATCAAGGGGGGCTGAAATTTATTCCTACTTCCGTCCGTGACAAACGAGATTCTCATAAGAACTCAACTTCTAAACGATTTCAAAGCGTTCGCTAGACGAATGCGCCTACAATATATCTTTTATGGACAGGATAAAGAGCGACATTCCTTTCACGTGAAATCAAACTGGGAGCCACCGGTTCAACCATCGGTCACCCTTGAATCATATCTCAGTAGAAGAGGTCAAAACTGAACTAGCGGAGGTCAAAATCTCTAAACCAAAAGACAACTTGCCTAAAAATGAACACCAAGTCCTTCAAAAGCTTAAGCAGAACAATGAAATCAACGTTAAAAAGGCAGATAAGGGAACCCCAACTTTTATCTTTTAGACGCTTACATTACGTATGGCATTAGAAACCTCTCAAAAAGCAAAAGAACTCATCAATGCTCTCCATCACGGAGACCACATTGACGATATGACTAAAAAATGGTTATCACCGACACCAAACCCGCCACGAATTCCTGTTTTCTACACTCTAACAAAGATTCACAAACCTAACCCGGTCGGGAGACCCATCATATGCATATCAGGCTGCGATTAAGGCCCCACTGAACGAATCTCATCATTTGTTGATCACTTACTTCAGCCTATTGCTAAAATGCAAAAATCATACCTCAAAGATACCACAGATTTCTTAAATTTTATAGAGAAAACTAAAGTCGCAAAAGACACAATCCTTGTCTAAATTAACGTTACTAGCCTTTACACTAACATCCCGCAGGAGGAAGGAATCGCCATTGTATGTAGAACATACGAAACATTCTATGGAAACAAACCTCCGATTCCAACTCACTTCCTCAGAGAAATGCTAAGACTTATCCAGACACACGGAACCGCAATGAGAACAAAAATGGCAGTATCTTTTTCTAACATCTTTATGGCGGAAGTTGAGACTTCCATACAAACCACTCATTTGGAAAAGATACATTGACGACATCTTTTCTCTATGGAACATAAACAAACAAGCAATAAACAACTTTACGGAGCTAGCGAATAGCTTCCATCCTACAATGAAATTCACGGCTGAGATTTCAGATACTGAAATAACATTTTTGGATGCAATCATGTGTATACAAGGGCAACCGCTTCAAAAAGTACTCTATTCTTGATGTGCGCATGCTCTTTAAACCGACAGAGACTTTCCAATACACGCACTTTAGCTCCTGCCACCCTCCAGGCGTCGGGAAAGCCTTTATCAAAGTCGAAGCCCTAAGGCTTCATAGAACTAACTTTTCAAAAGCGAAATTTGAAGAAAACATCGCATTATTCAAACAAAGATTACGCCACAGAAGTTATCCAGATAACCTTTTGAACATGACTCTATCTGAAGTCAATTTTAGCGAAAGAATATTCGGGTAATTTGATTGAAAATATTCCTACGGCCCTAAACGGAAGAGGAGGTTCCAGTCAAATGATTTTTGTCAAGTTCTCTTAGTTTATATCAATCTTTGCCTACTTGCAGGAATTTTCAATTGATTTATACATGGGGCAGTTTTGGCAGGATCCTCGACTTGGGTTTGGTGTTAACCAGACTATAATTCTCAGTGGAGATGCAACGGACAAGCTCTGGGTACCAGATACTTTCATTATAAACTCAATTGACACTAAAATTCATAAGTTGGTGTCAATTAACAAGAAAGCTTGGGTGCATCTGGAAAATGGAACAATTATGTTAGTCTTAAGGTAAGAAAGCTTTCTTGGACGTAAGTGGATTTCAGAATCTGTAACTTTTGTTTCCAAAATTCTAGGGGGCGCCATCTTGGTTAATTGTGAAGCGTTATGGTTTGTGCCAGAACAATTTTTGAAGAAATGCTCTTTATCTCTGAGAATTCTTGAACAAGAAACGAATTATGACTGTTCTGTTCATTATACTCTATATAGGCAGGAAAGACGAATCGTAATAATGAATAAATGAATAAATTCAGTTTGAGTAGTTTGGCTGGTTTGTAAGAGTAGGATAAACTAGAATAATTCAGAAGGAATTGACAAACGCAAGCCTGCAATTTTCATTATGTTCTTAAGGTCCGTAATATCTTAGAACTTCCTGCGCCAGACTTTTATCAGGAGGACCATAGATCCGTGTCGAAGCAATGTTAATAACAATGCAAAAACATTCTTGGCGTAATATTCTCATTGTTTTTATTTTGGTTATAGATTCACGGCACGTAGCTCTTGCAAGGTAGATTTGAGAGATTATCCGCTGGATGATCAAATTTGTCATTTAGCTTTTGAGAGTTGTAAGTACAACATTATTATGGCTTTCAGAGAAAACCTCATCTGTCTGATGATATTTTAATGCCACTTTCAATTTCGTAGTTTCGTTTGAGAATAAGGATTTAAAACTGACATGGAGGAAGCCAATAGGAACTGACATTTTCATTTATGATCAAGAAATGGCACAGTTCGATATTTTGACAGCAAAGCGAAATGGAAAACACCCCACTTATCATTCTGGTGAGTACTAGCGACAAAATGATTCAAATAGAACTGAAGGACGACCGTCTGACAACGACTTTCCCGTTCTCGCCCAGCGCTGTCGGAAAATACTCAACACCTCCCTCCCTCAGATTTTGGAAGCGTGTTTGCTTAACAAAATTTTGTTATTTGACTTGTATGCAAAGCCTGTTTACTTTGAGTGATCAAAAATATATTATCCTCACAGCCGCACAACCAGCCTTGCAGTATTATTACAAACTAGAATTACTTGCTGGTTAGACCTCCCAAGATCCGGTGCTTCCACTTTGTTCAGCTGGCCCTTACATAAAAACTGTCTACAAGTACGTTTACTTTAAGTGTAAGTTTTGGATTTCGCGGTCCGCCATTACTCACGTTCAAAACTGACCGATTGGACCTCAGAGGGCTGGATCCAGGAAAAAGTAACGTCATTTACTCTCCAGTTTAAAACTTCATTAGTAAACGCAGCTTATATATGCAAAACGCAAGTTTAAAAGTCTGAACATTCTCAAACTAGTGAGTCTTTGATGTCATTTTCTCCTTGATCCAGCTCTCTCAAGATCTTAAAGTTAGTAATGGCGGACTATTAAATTCAAAAAAAAATTCCAGTTAAAATGAACAGGTGTCTTTTTTAAATCAAGACTTAAACTTTGGTCACTAAGTGTTTAGTGAACAAAGCTTCGAAATCCAAAGAAAAATAAGAATTCATTTTGTTGGTCAACTGTAAGATATTTCAGCAACATCTCCTTACAAAACTATTGGATCTTTTCAGAGACGTTCGCTGGACTCACGGCAACAATCCACTTTAGACGTCGGACGATGTATTATATTTTCCAAATGTACATTCCCTGCATCTGCGTGGTTATTCTTTCCTGGGTCAGCTTTTGGGTTGATGAGACGGACGGATCGGACCGCGTGGGACTGGGTATAGCTACTGTCCTGACTATCAGCTTCATGCAAGGTGCACTGAATGATAACGTACCCAGAGTTTCTTACCTCAAGTCCGTGGATTACTTTCTGCTTGGGTCATTTGTCTTCGTTTTCATGACCTTGATTGAGTATGTGCTGGTACTGAAGCAAAGTAGAAAAGAAAGAAAGAGAAAGAATGAAAGAGAAAAGAAAACTTTAGAACGAGAAAGAAAACGGGAGGCTGCGTTGATGATGGCTAATGATTCAGATGAAGAAAAGGTAAACTAATTAGAAGAGTTTAGATTGCTGGGAAATGCGAAGTAACGATTGCTCTGACTAATACAATTAACCGTTCCTCGTGTTTCATCTTTCGGTGGTTTCTACTGAATGATAAAGGAGAGCACGTTAGATGGCAGAAAAGAGAAAGTCTTTGTCTCCTTGCCAAGAAAAAGGCGCATTCACCACAATTCACCGTTGAAAAACTACATATTTTGCATTTGCTTTGGCGTCATACACCTGAAATTATAGACGGACAAAAAAAAAAAAGTAAAAGTAAAGTCTACGTACGAGCCTAGAGAGGCCCATCAGGCCGGCGCTTATCTCCGGTTTCAGTAGCATGAAGCGACTAGGAGTATCTCTACTCCCCCCTGGATGGGGGCAGCGTTATCCCCAGCATTAAATTCGCCGGTACCCATTCATACACCTGGGTGGAGAGAGGCACCGTGGGAGCAAAGTGTCCTGCCCAAGAACACAACACAATGTCCCCGTCCAGAACACGAACCCGGACCACTCGATCCGGAATCGAGCACACTAACCATGAGGCCACCACGCCTCCCATTCGGATATTAGCAAACGCAGCGGAGGAGTCGATCCAGAAACTCGCCAAAAACTTTAACTCAGAGCTTGGACTTTACAAGACTTGCACGTCACCAACCGGTCAGTCTACCTCAAGTCTCAGGCAGTCAGTTGTTTCCTTTACTTCCAGGATTGTACGATGATGATATGCAAACTTTGAATGTAAAATACCACAATGTGTTCCTTGCCCTTCTTCTTTACCAAATCCTTGTTTGTTTGGTTTTTTTGGTAGATTTTTATCTCTCAAGAACTCATTTTTGGAATTTTTTTCTCGGTTAACGTGTTACTATGACCAAAAATCACTTCCACTTTTTCTTTTCATTTCAAAACTATGTTAACTGAACACTAAGTGACTGAAGTTTTATTCTTTCCTTTCAAAAAGACACCTGTTGATTTTGACTATCCTAAATTAATGGCCCGCCATTACTAACTTTAAAATCTTGAGAGAGCTGGATCGAGGATGAGATGACGTCAAAGACTTACTAGTTTAAACATGCAAACAGCACGGGAGTTTCGAGCTTTCAGACTTCTAAACTTGTGTTTTGCATGTATAATAAGCTGCGTTTGCACGTTGCAATTTTAAGCTGGTGAGTCTTTGACGTCATCTTATCCTCTATCCAACCCTCTGAGGTCCAATCGGTCAGTCTTGAACGTGAGTATTGGCCGACCGTGAAATCTAAAACTTGCACTCAAAGAAAGCGGCCTTTGGATAAAATTCGAAGCTCAAAATTTTGCCAGTCAGGTGTCAAGCAAAAACGCTTTCAAAATCTGAAGGAAGTGCATTTTTTTGTCATAGTAGTACTTTAACGTTAAGTTGCATAGCGAGTAGGCGCGAGTAATTGGTAAAACTATACAAAATGATGAACGGTGCTGTGCTGCTGAGTCCAGGAAATACAAGTGTCAGTTTTCAGACCGTAATCAAATTATTGGTGTTTCATCTCTTGGATTTTAGATGACTGTGACGGTGTCCATTGGCAACAAGACCTACGACTTCAACAGTAGCAAAGAGAAAAAGGATGAAAGAGAGTTATTGACTTGCAATAATCATAGCAGCAACGAACGAACTGTGAGAATAATCGAACCAATAGGCAACAACATCTCTGAGACTTGCCAGCCTGACAGATCACCGCTAAAGAAACTCCAAAGGAGACCATCCATGATTCAGATGATAAGAAAGACTATTGAAGACGGAGAAGAAGAAATTTGCTACCTGGATAAATATTCTCGGATTGTCTTTCCCTTATCTTACATGATCTTTCTTGGGATATATTTTGGGATTTACACTGTTCGTTGGGACAACCTAGTAAATGCAGATAATTCATAATAACAAAGTCAAAATTGTCTGAGAATCCTTCTCCATCAAGTCTTGATTTCATCGTCGACCCAACAGAGACTGCGAAATATGAAGTCTCTGCGAAGGAATGTCCTTAAAAAGGGAACCAACGAAGTTGGTGGTCGAAGATTGGATAATTTGATTTTGCTTATGATTTTTTCCCAGTATAATCGAAACATCAGAATACCAAGGCATTCAGGGTTAATGGCAAATTGTCTCAGTTCCATGGGATATTTTAAAAAAATATTTCGCTCTGGTTCAGGTTTTACCTTTTTTTTTTCTTTAGATTGGCTGCCTTGCAGAAGTGGCCTCTAAGTTGCTAAAATTTTAAAGTTGAAAAAATTGATAGCCTATCAACAAGCATAAACTGAAATATGTAACATGGTATTTTGAGGTACCTCAAAAACTGAGCCAAGCTACAATAGCTTAAGTTGATTTTAAGTGGACTAGGAAAGCAAAACTATGATAATTATGTGCCAGTTTTACTTTTTTTTTTTTTTGCTTATTTGTAACTCTTGAAAAAGTGTAAGAATTTCACAATGGATAATTATGTGGCTAGCCTTACATACGTATGTTTCATCCATGCCAAGGAACTCATCAGAGACCTTTCGGCTAACTCGTCAAACATCGCGTTTGAAGTCCCGCTAGCATCAAAATGATGATGGCAATCTGGCCTTATATCACATAAGAAATCCCCTTTTCATGCTAGCGGAACTTCAAATGCGATGTTTGACGAGTTAGCCGAAAGGTCTCTGATGAGTCCCTTGGCATGGATGAAACATACGTATGTAAGGCTAGCCGCATAATTATCCATTATTTGTAATTCCCCTATAAAAACGACGTGGGTGCATGACGGAAAACAACTTTGAACGGTTGGGCGTGGCATTGTCCTTTTTTCACCCTTCGCCATTCTTCATTTTCAGATAATGAATTGAAAGTTCCCCAAGGATACTGTGTGAACTCTGCCTGCGGAGATTTTGGGTCTTAGCCCAAGCCTAAAGGCACCATCCACAAACTCTATTTTAAAGACTGCGAAAAACAGCCCCGTTATTTCTAATGGGAAGTTCCTCCGTATCCTCCCTGGGTTCGGACAGTTTACGCAAGGATATCGCCTCGAGGTTTTTCAATAAGAGCGATGATGTACTTTTAATCAGCGAAATGGCTCACGCGTGCGTCTAATATTTTTGGTACATCATGTGGCCATTTTCTTGCCGATCAAACTTATGAGGAGGAGGAAAGAGACCAATAACAATTTTATTTTCCGTTCCAAACAATCAAACCGTTCATATGTGTTTTTTTTTTTCCCTGAAAGGTGATACACATTCTTTTTTTGCCAAACGATTTGGAATTATTGTGATATTACTTGATTAACCGATCGCAAAGTTACTTTTAGATGACATCGAAGCTGAATCGTCGTCCTTGCGTAAGCTGTCCTCATTCACTGCCGACTGAAACAAAATGTTACCAATATTTAGCGCAAACGTTCTTACCTAAATTGTAGATGTTTGGATACAACTACGACGGTATTTTAACGATATTTACGCTTTCTGACCGATGGAGGATTGAACCTCTTTTCGCTATAATAACCTTGGACGAGGCGTTTGACTGATGTAGATTGTACCTGCACATAGCGGACCTATCATTTTTGCAAATGGCTTTTAAGCGCGAATTAAGCAGATAATTATTCACTTGCCAATACGACAGTTATCAGTTCTTTGTTTGCTTGACTTTCAGTTTAAATTTGCCTTAATACTTTTGCAGTGAAGAAGTAATTTTGAAAAACATTTAACTATAACAAAATGCAATAAAACATATCAAAACATACTAAAAAATAGTCAAAACTTTGTTAAAAACCTTGTAACGAAACGACGACGTTTCGACGTTAGCTAAGCGTTATTATCAAGTCAAAGTAATTTAAAAATTGCATCATTGTCATTGTTCACGTTTGTCTCATTAACACACGGTTTTGCCCACAGAAGCACCATGCTATTCACAAATTGACTTCCAGTCCAATTTTAAGCGGACTTTTGTCTTTGATAACGAGCGAGTTACTAGCCATCAAAAAGCGATAAATTGGGCCAATGAACCATACATCTTTTGTGAAGTTCGAATTTTCAAAGCGTCATTGCTCAGAGATTGTTTGGTAAATTGCGCTCAAAGTCTCAGAGATAGCTCATTATGGAATACACTTTCAATATTCAGTACTGATTTGTTGGCGAATAGAAAATTACCCTATAACTTCCTTTGCTCAAGACAGCACATCCATTCTAAGCACGGCTTAGTTAATCAAACAAAGCTTGCAAATTTCCCAAAGGAAGAACTTTAGAAAGGTATAATCAAGCAATGAGAGGAATCCCGCTAACTTAAATAGCAGCGGAACGCTAGATTAATAATGTCTCCGCGGATTTCCGCAAATATCATCTTCTCTTTTCGTCCAACGGTGCGATGGTACGTCCTCCACCTGTTTTGTTTTCCAGACGAGGCTAGCGTCCAAAACCCTTCTGTCTCTAAGTCACTGTTCAAAGGTTAAACCAAAAGATCAAGCGCCCTCCTTGCACCTCGTATTGTTTACATAATAGTCAAATTTCACACGCACTTTCGACGAAGATCTCAATATCCTCTCAGCAAACGACGAATGATAAAAGCCGCCAAAAAAAATAGCAAAATAAATGAGAAGCCAGATACTCGGATCAACCGATTCAATCGACACGTTACTGCTCCACGACCCTTGTCCACCACTAGAGAAATAATACCAGATACAGTACTGAGGAGGTCTTCGACACCACGCATAA
>NC_090885.1:9035877-9043377 GCF_036669925.1 Montipora capricornis
CTTTTCTTTCTACGAGATCCCTGTTACAACTTCAAAGCAAACGATCGATTTATATATTTCCATCGAATGGTGAGAGTAAATCGTTTCAGTGTCTATAAAGCTAACAAAACTGAACTCCATTTCAAGTTATTTATTTTACTGCCTGGAAAAGCGCATAACAGTGAAAGTGGTCTATATATTGCTTGATTCAGTTTTCTCACTCCAATATTCAGAATGGCATTTTGGACTGGTTGATTTCAGTATGAAGCGAATGTACCAAGACCAGTATTCATATATCTGAAGATCCCGCTTGAAGTCCTCCTTAGCAAAATGACAGACCCGAACAGACAATATAGCACTCAGGTTTTCAGGTTAAAGGAATCAATCCACGTTTTATTTTCGCAGGCCGACTGTTCTTTACATTTTCATTTTCCGGTGGAATCTTCCGTTTTTTAAATTTTAATATGTGTTCTAAGTCTAGACATGAGTCTAGTTTCATCTCCCTCGAAAGCGTAAAAACCCAACAGCGGTAATTGTTGCTGTGAAAAGCCTTGCTATGTGTATAGAGCAACATATGAAAGTTTCGTCGGCGAAACAGATACGTTTGCTGAAGCATCAAAGACGGCTGTCGCAAAAGAAAGAAAGTGAAAAAGAAAAGAAGCTACGCTTGTCGAATATTTCTATGTCACATGTTCAAGGTTTTCGTCTTGTTTAAATTTGTTTTGCCTGATTTCTGCCGCCTAGTTTGATTGACCAAAATCTGCAAGTATCAAGTGACTTGAGCTTCTGTTGCACATATGGCTTACTTGGCCTACTAGCTATTGAACCACAAGACCGTTTACCATAGTTCATTTTACATTTGAATTTCTTGAAGCAGAAAGGTCCCACAACATTGAGAAAGTGATTGTGGAACGAAGAACTTGGTGAGGTCGAACACGTTTGTTGACAATTGCTACGTCATAACGCGTCATATCCAAGATGGCGCTCTCCAAGTCACGAAAGAGGCAACTTCAAAGTGCTCTTGTCACATTTTAACAGGGAACTGGACAAAACGGCAGTTATTTTCGAATTCCCCATTGTCCCGTTTCCTGTCCGACGCTTTGTCTTACCGCTGGTTCATCTCTTCAGACTCAGTCTTGGACTGCATGAGCTCCTCGGTCGGGAACTGGATACTTCACTTCATGAGAAACAGGAGGGCAAAAAAATCTTTCGACATGTCACTGCCCAACCAAGCCGTACCGCAGTTGTACCAAACTGATAATTTATTCATATGCACCAAACTTATATGCGTTGCTGATTATATATGCAGTGAGCATAGCTAATAACAATGCTAAAGCTAAAGCATTGAGCCTTTATTGACAGCAAGGCGAAACAGTACCTTATACTTAACCTTGCATGAGGAGTACTAGTTAGACACTGGCCTTGCCAGTAAAGGACTTCCATGCAAGACTACGGTCGTCATAACCTGACGGCTATGTCATGGTGATGAAACATAACAAGGCCGAAAACAGCCCTCCATGGCTGCCATTAACCAGGTGATAGGCCTGTGCGCATGCATTAAGGACGGTGCCTACTATTGTTTCTGCGCATCTCGAGATACTCTGGTTTCCTATCGGTGATACTTAATAATACAGGGATATTATTGTGCGACTTAAACTATCCGGAAAAAGTAGATCTTAGTAAATACTCTTGGTATCCAAATATAAAATTGCGGGTAACCAGGCATTTTTGAGAGATAATTAAGCTTCAATTTGAGAAAAAAAACGCCATACGTTGCTTTGTATTTTAAAGCTTTTTACAAATATCATTCATGAATTATCTTTGAAAAATGCGTGGTTACCCCCAATTTTCTTTTTGGATTCCATAACACTTGCTAAGATCTACATTTCCTGCATAATCATAAACCGGGGCAAAAATACCTTTGAATTAGTAGGTACCGTCTTTACGTACTGGCTAAACTGCAGGGTATGTGCTATAACATATCACGTTTCAATCCAATTTCAAAAACAACGAAACGTATATTCCCTCTGTCCATGTCGTTTTCCTCTTCATGTCCCCATTTCTTTTCGTCCCAGATTCACGTCACGTACGTCTCGCAAGGTGAATTTACGAGATCTGCATCCTGGGTGGTCAAACTTGTCATCTCGATTGTACAACTCAATTTGGCTTTCGGGAGAATTTCACAGAAAAATCACATTTGCCAAATCATACTTTGATACTACTTTCAATTTCGTAGTTTCCTTTGGAAATCAGAGAATTTAAAAAGGGAGGCAGCCCATAGGAACTGATATTGAACCCTATCTGGTATGCTTGCGATTTTCTTGTCCAAGTTGTTGTTCCTGCTCATTTAAAACCCGAGGAGGTTGAAATACGAACCACTGAAAATAAATAAATCAGTTGACTCTGAAGATGATTTCCTTTTATCTTTTGGCAGATGTCATGGTTTTCTTACCTGAGAAATTCAGGTCAATTTTTTTTTATGCGGAAATCACATGTTTTTGTAGTTCAGCATAAACGTTTTACATCTCGAGAAACCGAATTGGACAACAAATCAATCAAGTCGACGTCACAACCTTATGAAGAGTAGCATGATTCAGTCGAAACGTTACGAGTATCGTATTTTACTGTTCAGACATAAATATATGTAGGAGTTTTTTTTACACTGCTGGTGACTGTCAAAATTGTGCAGTAGTAGTCGATAGTCAGAGGCTCTGATTGGACGTTTATAGAACATGGACCCTCTCTTCCCCCCCCCCCCCCACCCCTCCGTCAAAGGACCACCTCTTATCTTCGAAGTTAAACTTACCAAAGAGACCTTGATAAATTTACTGAAGCGACCTAAAAAGACGATTAGTTCCGTGCATATAGGACATCGGAAAGGGCGAAAAATAAAGATAAACAAAGAGGTTGCATTCAGCCAGTACCTCGATTCGTTGGGACTACATGACCCGGGGGGACTACTCCCTATAATGGCCTATACTGGGAAGCTCCGCCCGAAAGGAGTACCTTTTTCACCCTTCAGCTGTGTGAAAAGGTAGGGATTTCACGAGTCGGAGTATATGAAGGAGTAGGGAATCTGTCATTTAGGTATTTTAAAGAGCCTTAAATTAATATATTTTATACATATACCTTACTTACTTCAGTACAAGTCTTTAATACGGTATTAAAGAGGTGATACAAAGCTTTTCATTGTCTGTCAAGAGAAAACAATTCAAACAACAGCAACAACAATATCTATTACACTGAACATTTTACAAAAGGATTTGCTAGTACAAGTCCCACCCAAAAATTGCATTACTTAGGAGCCAAAATAAACAGTGTACCAAATTTACAGACATAACATTCAATTCCGACTAAACTTATTCGATTTTAAAGACCAATGACATTTAAAACTAACATTATTTCAAACACAGGTACACAAGTAGTAACCAATAAAGATAAACTTATTAGAAAATGACAAATATTTAAGTACGCAGGTAACTGGATAACCGAAGAAACACATGACATGTAAGATCGTAAAAGTTCGGCAACTGTTTCAAGAAGTTGAAAAAAATTGAAGTAACGAAGAAAAACCTTGAAGACATTTATTTATCGATGATGACTTGGGGATTTGCGATACGACCTTCGGATTGCTAGTTCGGAAGCTTTATCACCGAGCTATAGGAGACTCGTGGGAGCTAAGACCCGAGGATACTTGGAAAAAAAATCCGAATACCACTGAGCTTTAGGATATTCCTGGGAAATGGATCATTAAACTAGGTTCATTTTATTGACAAAAGTCCCACCATACTGCAAGAATTTAAATTGTCGAAATGGAGCATATTTTGCGATTGTGTTGAACGCGTAGATGTTTGCCTTTTCTCAATTAAATGTTTACCGGGTTGGACACTAACGGAAATATAAATGCACGGTGCATGTTCTGGGGCGGATCTAGGGGTGGTTCGGGTGGTTCGGTTGAACCCCCTAAACTGAACGTAAAAACGTATAACAAACGCGTGGTTAAAAAAAAAAGTGAACCAACTCAGCTAATAAATATATCTTTTGCAAAATGATATTTCTTTGTGTCTTTGTACGCGAAAACAGCAATAAAAACAAGACAAATTTGTGCCTAGTTGAAAATGGTCTCTTGTACGTCCGCTTGAGCTATAAAATTACTGCTTATTAACGCTTACACGTCCCGCCAAAACTGACAGTTTATGCCAAATCTGCCAATCATTCCAATTCCGGCATTGCGTAAAGCCACGCCGTTCTTTGGAAATCAGAGTTGTGGATCGTTCTCTCAGGGAGTCAAAGATTGCCCCGGGAGTATTTTAAAGAGAAAATCTACTTAAACGTTCCTCAACGTCAACTCACGACTTAATATGTCGAAGAGGACAAAGCAACCACAGATTCACCGGTTTTTCGGACCGTCATCAGCAACGTAAGCATTAATAGATTAGTCTATTACACGAGTACGCTTAATTCTAGCAAGCAGACAGTGCTGATTTCTCGACAGTTGTTTCACGAATCGATTTAAAACTGAAATATCATAAGTTTACATTCTAAATTTTCTTCCCTAGATGGGAGACCAGCGAAGATAATGAGTCTTTTCACCAATCATTTAATTCTTCTAGCAGTTTGAATGAGAGCTCGAGTAGGGCAAAGAGGATTGAAAAACCCCAAGGCCCTGTATGTGCACTGCAATTCCCATGTATTGAATCTCGTTATAGTAAAAGCATGTAGCTTAGCATCAGTTCGCAACATGGCTGGAACTATAACGGAGATTTCACAATTTTTCGATTATTCTCCAAAGCGGCAGAGGTGCTTGGAGTAAGTAATCAGCGTTGATCAGCCGGATTCGCAGAGAACTAAGATCCGCGACCTCTGCCGTACTGGTTGGGTTGAACGTCACGAGGCATACAAAACGTTCGCGCTGTTACTTCCGTTGATTGTTAAAACCTTTGAGGTTATTTTGGACGAACAGCAGCACAAACAATACAGTACCGAAACCCTTTGGAACTGGGACAGAGAGACTCTCCAGACGGCAAATAGCTTCTACCACACATGTTGTTAATCTTTCCAGTCTCTCATCGCGTTAATAGTCAGAAAACTTTGGCAGTCATTAAGCCGATTAGCGTTAAACTGCAAAGGAAGTCCAATGACATCGTCAAGGCATACTGTATGCTATCAGAGACCGAGAAAGAGTTGAACGAAAAGAGAGACAAGGCTGAAGCTGTGTTCAAAAGATGGTACTCTAATGCTGTGGAGCTCAGTTCAGAGCTACAATTGTAGGTACCGAGCCCAACGTTCTGAGAACAGCCTCAAGACAGCAGCACCGGGCAAATGCACCCCATGACACTCCTGAGGAATATTACCATCGCAATCTGTTTGTTCCTTTTCTTGACCATATTACATAAGAGATGTCTTCAAGGTAATATGTTTTAATCAGGTCTTCATGACATTTAAGATACGTTGCTTGCAAGATAAGACGACCTTCAGGACGAGTTTCCATTTAAAGTGATCAGATTACATAGCTGTTCCTTTACTCTTTTCCAGTTATAACAGTCACACTACACAAAGTACAACAGAGTACAAATACGCAAATTCTGATCAGTGGTTATATTTTGAATTGTTCTAGATTTGGTAATACTCAGAAGACTGCTGTGCAGTTACTTGGTCTAGTGTCACCGTGTCACGCACAGATGCAAACATTGATGCGGTTTCAGAGATGTACAGCTCAGACCTGCCAAACCCTCAAACTCTGGATGTCGAATACCATCGATGGAAGAGAAAGTGGCAGTCAGAAAGAAGCCAACCAGAAGCACTTCATCCTGCATTAGAGGTACAGAACTTAATGTTTTTTTTTAATGTTCGCCTTTCAAATTAAACTGAACTATTTTTTTTTTGTCATCTTAGGCCTGTGATGCAGATATTTTCCCCAACATCCACTGTTTGCTGCTTATCGCATGTAAGAGGGCAAACAGCACATTAAAGCTGGTTAAAGGCTACCTGCGGACCACCATGACGACAGAAAGTTTGTCTGGCTTGGCGCTCATGAATATTCACCACAAGAAACCTGTGGATTATGATACTGTTGTCCAGAAATTTTCAGAACAGCAACCCCGGAGAATGTTGCTGGCTGATCCCATTTTTGAGGAATCATGAGTTTTAATTTGAATGAATTTAAAATGTTTATCCGTCTCGATTATTGTCAGTGTTAAGAAAATGCATCCTTTAAACTACTGTAGTTAGCACAAAAATGGAGATGACTTTAGAGCAATTAAACTACTTCAAATTGCTCCTGAAAACGCTGGAAATCGCATTTCAGAGGCCCCAAAATTAAAAATTTTCCGGGGGAGCATGCCCCCGGACCCCCCCCCCCCCCCCCCCCCCGCCCCCCCCCTAGGGGCTACCGCCTTCGGCGGGCGTTTATCCGAACCCCCCTTCGTCAAATCCTGGACCCGCCCCAGATGTTCTCCGAAAACCCACACATTCTAACAATTATCCGCTCCCTTTTGACTCCCACCACATGCACACCGCACTATATATTAACTCCAAAGTAGCCTGCGTAGCTGTCGATATTGTTTGCGCGAGAGGCAAATAAACCAGGGGCGAAACCGCGCAGACAATGGGGAGGGGTGCTGTAAAATACTGGCTTAATTTGCTCGTTGGGTGCCCTTGAGTCTGAAGATTAAGAATTCAGTACAATGACTGCTGCCGCGGTGCTGCGGTGCCTTAGTCGTCTTAAGGTTAAATTGAGTTGAGCACAATGATTGCTGCCGCAGTACCGTGGTGCCTTAGTCGACTTAAGGTTAAATTGAGTTGAGCACAATGATTGCTGCCGCAGTGCCGTGGTGCCTTAGTCGACTTAAGGTTAAATTGAGTTGAGCACAATGATTGCTGCCGCAGTGCCGTGGTGCCTTAGTCGACTTAAAGGTTAAATTGAGTTGAGTAGAACTGATGATGCCGCAGTTCTGCAGTGCCCTAGTCAACGTTACATTGAGATGACAAGAATGACCGCAGCAAACGAGTGCTATATTCTTCACACGATCTCGTAAAAAGTGTAGTGGACCGATTTCCGGGACAGGCACTGCGGCACTGCGGGAGCAGTCATTCTTAGTTCACTTCGGCACAGCGGACAAAAAGGTCAGGGAATCAACACGACGACTGCGGCACTATGGCAGCAGTGTTTTTCTTGTGGCCGGGTATTCTGCAATCTAGCCCATGTTACTGTAGGATGGTGTAATGCACTTCAGTTTTGAATATTTGGAGCACGACCTTGAAATTCAATGCCTGCCTACTCTTGTATTGCTCTTTCTGCTCTTTTCGTTTTCTTGAAGTAAAAATGTTCCAGTCCTTTGCTAATTAATCTTGCTACATCCTAACAAGGTATATCAAATTTATGCCGAATAGCTAACTTCCGCTTAAAAAGGGCTTCTGTGTTTACATTCGCTTCTTTGCTATCCACTGTCCCCTTTTCTACCTGCCAATAATAATGAGTTGTGTTTTAAATCGAAATCGAATTTCGAATTTCGAATCGAA
>NC_090885.1:9050877-9068377 GCF_036669925.1 Montipora capricornis
CCACGACTAGAGAAATAATACCAGATACAGTACTGAGGAGGTCTTCGACACAACGCACAATTGCTCTTCCGAAAATTGCTGCCAACTGTTTTTCTGAGTCGATGGTGAACGTAATATCCCGAAGAGCATAATGACAATAAGGTCTTTCAAAATAAAGATAATTGCAGGCCATTGTTAGAGGGGGCTTTCTGTTAAAGCCAAGGATTAGCTCGGCCGCCTTTAACCGTCTGCTAAGACGCAAGAACCAGCACACAACTTTTTTACTCTTCCAACGTTTGCGTCTTCTTCGGGTGTTTCTTACACTCAGCAAACGAGATCTTCATTCTGGAGGCACAAGGTTTCACACATCTTTTTTAAAACCCAATAAAATGACGCTAAAGCACCTGCCTTCCTGGTCAAACAACGAGCCGCGATTGGTCAGAGGATTAACAAGACTTAACTATCGGTAAGCCAAAAGAAACCGTGCCGCAATTTAAACGTACGCCAAGTG
This sequence comes from Montipora capricornis, assembly GCF_036669925.1. Classification (NCBI taxonomy): domain Eukaryota; kingdom Metazoa; phylum Cnidaria; class Anthozoa; order Scleractinia; family Acroporidae; genus Montipora; species Montipora capricornis. The sequence goes on from NC_090885.1 coordinate 9,051,368, forward strand.
GCGTGGAAAGTCCTAATTCCTTAGAGAATAACTCCTAAAACAAGTAGCATGTTTAAGGATTGAAGCTGGATAAAACTTTTCGGAGACCAATCATGGCTGTAAGCAGCCCTGTATCACTGCACTTCCAGGTTGGGCTGGACTTGACCAGTTGGCCAATTAGCTCTTGAGGAACAAAAGCTGACTCCTAATGACAAAAACAAGGTCTTAGCGGATTAGCGTATCTTTCCTTCTTATGGTGAGAACGTAAGATGTTACAACAACCTGGGCAGGAAAACCACGTTAAGCTATTGCTAAGTTAAAATACTAGCACTGGTCACCTGACGGTAATTCAAGCTATATCTAATTACAACGCTTAAGAATTATGAATAGGGCCACAACGCTACTTTCCATGCAATATGCAAATATATTTGTAATTAAACCACTCAGCCACCCATTGTTCTGACAGAGTTCCTTTCACATTCCCAGCTGAGCTGCTGAGTTTTTCAATGCTTTCATTATAACTCAGCTGATCGGGGGAAACAAAGCGATGAGTGGAGTTCACATCGTTGTATATATTTATCACTGTATCCCGTAGTCAATTCTCACAGAGTCCTTGAAATAGACCAAATGTTTTACCCAAGTCAAATCTCCCGAGGTTAATGTAGCATTCACATTTAAATGATGTGTAAATATCTGGATCAAAACGTTCTATATTCCCAAAGGGTTTGAATTCGGTACAACATCGAGTTAGCCGATTTTCAACGGTGTTAAATAGGTTAGACAATAGACCCTTCTCCAAATGGCGGCAACGGATTTGAATGAGTTAAAATTGAACTGATTGAAAAATAGGATGCCAGAAATAGAAAGAGCACCTTTACTTTAAAAACCCTGCAAAGTTTCAGCGTATTAAGTGTTATATCAGTTGAGGAAATGTTAGTTGAAATTTGACAAATTTACAGACTAGGGGTACCGGAATAGACCAAATGTTTTACCCAAGTCAAATCTCCCGAGTTTAATGTAGCGTTCACATTTAAATGATATGAAAATACCTGGAACACTTCTATATTCCCAAAGGGTTTGAATTCGGTACAACATCGAGTTAGCCGATTTGGTGTACAAAGGTTAGACAAAAGACCCTTCTACAAAATGGCGGTAACGGTTTTGAATGAGTTAAAATTGAACTGATCGTTAAACTGATGCTAGAATTAGAAAGAGCACCTTTACTTTAATAACCCTGCAAAATTTCAGCGTATTAGATGTTACATTAGTTGAGAAAATCTAAGTTGAAATTTGACGAGTATGACTGGGGGTATCCGGTCGGTCACCATTTTGGAGTAGGCTAATTGTAGGCTAATTAAAGAATCTGCAGCGGTTAGGGAGTTTTGTAAAGCCAATTACAGGCTCGTAAATGTGCTCCCTGCTTCTAAACTATACGGTGGAATCTTGTCAGATTATATCAGCGCCCACAGGAAGCTTTATAGTTGTGAGATCTCCTTGCTGAGGTTGACAGAAGAGTGGCAAGGCGATGCGCGATAGAGGTGAGCTTGTTGCAACTATCTCTATAGCTTCCGAGCAGACGCTCTTAGGGCTTCAACGCGTGACAAAGCCCAAAGAGTGTCTGCGTAGGATGCTACTGTCTCTATGAATCTTTCCAAAGTATTGGATGTAATTCACTTCTTCTCTCCAGGCTTAATTAAATCATATGGTATGAACGATGCAAATGAGCCCGCACAAGGACAGAGAAAAACTCTGACCAGGGTGGGAATTGAACCCACGACCTTCGGGTTAGATCTCCGCCGCTCTATCGACTGAGCTACAAGGTCAGACGGGAGCAGGTCGTGGGAACTGAAGATGTTAAAGTCACGGCAATGAACATGTACAAGTACAAGGAAAGGTTTCGTTCATGCAAACGTTGGCCGTGTAGCACTTATATTTTAAACAGATTTGCTTACTAAACTTATTAAACCTATTTATTAGTCCATGCCAATCCTAAAGATATACCAGCATGCGGCAGGAGCTGATTTTTGTTTTGTGAACCTATTTGAGATTTTGCTTGACAAACGTCCAACTGCGAATTGATTTGTGCTTACTGTAGTGACAGTGTTCTCATCAAATTGTGAGTAAAAACTCGCTTTCCGTCAGTTGTTTATTTTACAGTGTAATTCGCGGTTTATTTGTAGGTTTTTACGGCGTCTTCTTGTCGCTTGTTATACCAGATGAGAACAAACAATTGCAAGTGCTGTGAAAATTGGGTCTGTCGATAAATCGACTGTTGTGTTCCAGATAGCTTCGAGCGTGTACTTATTTCCCGAACACTTATAAAACACACTGGAAGAGAATTGTATCTTATGTGTCATATTTACACATAGTTTACGAAGACTCAGGGACACTTAACCTCAAGCTCTCCTTGTTGAGCTTCTCCCGTTTTCTGCCCGACGCCTTGTCCTACCGGTGATTCAACGCCTCGAACCCAGTCTTGGACTGCATGAGCTCCTCGGTCAGGAAGTGAATACTTCACGTCCACCATTTAGGAAAAAACAAGATGAAAAACAGGAGGGCAAAAAAATCTTTCGACACGTCACTACTCAACCACGCCGATTGCACAACTCAATTTGGCTCTCGGGAAAATTTCACAGAAAAACACATTTGCCAGATCATATTTTGATACTATACTTTCAATTTCGTAGTTTCGTTTGGGAATCAGAGAATCTAGACAGGGAGGCAGCCCATAGGAACTGATATTCAACCTTATCTGGGCAACCTCGTTCTCAGGATCTCCATTGTCGTTGAGAAGACACAAGAGACCCTGGGAACGAGGCTACCTTGTCCAAGTTGTTGTTCCTACTCATTTAAAACCCGAGGAGGTTGAAATACGAACCACTGAAAATACATAAATCAGTTGACTCTGAAGATGACTTCCTTTTATCAACACGGCCCTTTCCTAAGAAGATGTCATGGTTTTCTTACATGAGAAATTCAGTTCAATGTTTTTCATGCTTCAGTAAGAAATCACATGGCTTTGTAGTTCAAAATACACGTTTTACATAAGGAAAGAAAGGAAAGTCGTTCTAGCGCTGGAGCACTCGTATGATAGGCCTTATGCGTAATGACGTCTGACTAGCTAATTTCACCACCAAGCCTCGTTTGCACAAAATTATTCACATCATCTGGACATGCACTACTTTTCGCACGTGGGTTTTCTTTACAAGTTTCCTCCTTTGGGATTTAGCTCGTGCTAAAAGTTACAAGTTTGATTTTCGAATTCGACGCTTGGTGGTGGAATTAGCTAGTCAGACGTCATCACCCATAAGGGCTATTGGCGACACTGTAAACTGAAATTAACAATTAACACAAATCAAGTCAAATGTTGTTGTTTTTTTAGGAGAGGGGAAACTGGAGCACCCGGAGAAAACCTTTCGGTGCAGAGTAGAGAACCAACAAACTCAACCCACATATGACGCCGAGTCTGGAAATCGAACCCGGGCCACATTGCATGTTGGGAGGGATGAGAATAACAAAGAATAGCTTCAGTGTACTTCAGTTGTTATTGGCAAGAAAACTACACCATTATTTTTCAATCTTGATTGATGCAAAGACGAATTTAGTGTTTTGAAGTTTGACTAAAATCGCGTGACACAGTCCCTTTAAGAACGAGGCACAAGGGCTAATTTGAATAAAAATATAATATTATTTAAATGGCGGCCATTTTGGAAAAAACTGTATGATTCAGTCGACAAGTTACGAGTGTCGTATTTTACCGTGCAGACATGAATAAGCACACCAACAAATCAATTTTAACAGGATAAACCAACTTGACGTTTTGTGTAAAAAATTATTTCCGTAAACGTTCCTTTCAACTTTTAGAAATTTGCGGCGTAATTTTAAACTAGAAGGAAGTTTCAATCACTTCAAAAACGAATCAGTAGTCTAGCGAAAAAAGAATATTTCGATGGACTACGCTAAAAAAAAATAATTTTTCACCATAACGGAAAAAAGGAGAGGGGCATTGCCCACGATTAAAAGGTTATTAAATCATATTGCGATCATTTTGCGGCCGGGGAAGCTTCATCCTTCCGTTTGTTATCACTGGACTTAATTTCATGGACTAAGTTTTCGAGGTCAAAGCTTACTAAGGTTACGATGAGCAATTAACTGGGAGAACCTTTTGATCCCTTGGCCTTCTTTTCTCCGCATAAAGCAAAACGGATTACATACGAAGCTAACGGAGTCCATATTTTACCTACTGGAAGAACCTTAGAAGTCTACGAACAAGTAATGAGGAAACATCTGCCGATTTAAAAAGCATCAGAATGTCAAAACCGTGACGTCTTTCCGCAAATCACTACCTTCTCGGTTCGCCCACGACGTACATTTTTTTAGACAAGGCCAGCGTTTGAAACGCTTCTGTCTCTTAAGTCACTGTTTAAAGACGTGAAAGAAAACAAAAAAAAGTATTCCTAGCACCTTGTTGTCAAATTTAACAGGAATTTTTCACGAAAACCTTAATATCCTTTCACCAATTTGAAAAAAAAGAAAATACACGACGAATGATAAAAGCGGCCAAAAAAATGATCAAAATAGATGAGTAGCCAACTACTCCGATCAACTTATACAATCGACGCATCACAGCTCCACAACCATTGTGCACGACTCGTGACATAATACCCGATACAGTACCAAGGAGGTCTTCCACACCACGCATAATTGCTTGCACGAAAGTACTTGCTAACTGTTTTGCTGAGCGGATGGTAAAACTTACGAGCGACCAAACAGTTTCTGTGGCTGAACGCAATATTCCGTAAATCGTAATGAAAAAAAGGTCTCTTGAAAGAAAGAAAATTGCAAGCCAAGCTCCTATAATAACTCTGACCGAACACAAGCACTGGCGGAACATTATTTACTCTTCATCTGATTATCCGCACCGGTATCTTCTTGTTTGGTCTTCGTGTCAGGTATATAAAAAATTTGCTTGTTTTTTCAAAGCTTGTCTCGATTGTCCATCTCCACTTTTCTTCCACTGAAATGATGTTCTCTTTGTTGCAGTTTGTTCTGTGCCTTGAGCGAGCATTAGCATACTGACGGTCCGTCCTCTGACATCAAACTTTAAATACAAAAACTAACGCATGCGCGAATTAAAGGACATGGGCAACTGTATCGTGTGTGGTCTACTTTTAAGAACCCGTACCATAACGAATAATTTATTAAGTGTGTATTACGTCTTTTTGCGACCTGAATTGCATCTATACTTGAATCTGCCCTTTAATTCCAAACCAGACATAAAAAGAAAACGAAGAACGAGCTCTTCAGAAAATATGTAGCCTGTCTGGAAGAAGTAGACGCTGTTGTTAAAACGACTTAAGTAAAAGATCTTTCTAGGAGTTTTTTTTTTTTTTTTTTTAAATCATAAACAACAAGCCTTCTTGTGTAGTAGTCGATAGTCAGGGACTCTAATTGGACGTATACAAAACATCCCCCTCCACCCCACCCCCCCCCACCCCCCACCCCCCCCTTACTGAAGCGACCTAAAAAGACGAAATAGTTCAGTGCATATGAGAACATCGGAAAGGACGGAAATAAAGTTTAATCTTTTTATTTAGTACGTACTGTCCGCGGGGGATACATGAGCACTTGTGATAATAAAAACACCCAACGCCGTACTTACTTCAGTACATGTCTTTAATCCGGTATCATGAAGAGGTGATACAAAGCTAACAGAAAACAAGTCAAACAACAGCAACAACAATATCTATCACACTGAACATTTTACAAAAGAGTTTGCTAGTACAAGTCCCACCCAACAATTGCATTACTTATCGGGTTGTGTGGAGCCAAAATAAACAATATACCCAATTTACAGACATTACATCCAATTCCGAATAAACTTATTCTAACGACAATTGACATTTAAAATTAAAATAAAATTATTTCAAACACAGGTACACAAGTAGTAAGCAGAAACCGGAAAAGATAAAAATTATTAGAAATGCAAAAGTTATGACAAATATTTTAGTTCGCACGTAACTGGATAACCGAAGAAACATATGAGGTGTAAGATCGTAAAAGTTGAATCGGCAACTGTTTGGAGAAGTTGAAGTAACGAAGAAAAACCTTGAGGAGATTTATTTATCGATGATGACTTGGGGATTTGGGATACTCGGAAAAATCTGATTGCTCCTGTGTAGGAATCGAACCTTCGACTTTCGGGTGACTAGTTCGGTCGCTCAACCACCACCACGCTCAACCACGTGACATCATCAAAAGTAAAAAAAAAGGAATTATCAATCCTTTTGGGATTTTAGTTTATTCAGTTATTAGAACAGTTGAAGCCTTGTCTTTTCTCAAATTGTCAGTTTGATAGGGTTTTTCGTCTTGTGATAAAGCAAGGTTGAATTTCTTAGCTTTTGCGTGACACGATATTAAAATTGACCTTCTGAGCGCTTAAGTTTCACGTGTAGTGTCACGTGACTTCCGATGTAAACAAACCCCAAAGTTCGGACATTGGTTTTACCCACGTGTAGTACGTGTACGAACTTCGAGGCGATAATTCAAGTTTCCGTCGATGTAGCCGGTTTTTTCCATGACCTATAGTCTTTAAAATTTGAATATCGAATAGAACATCCGTTCTCACCCACGCACTGTACGTGGTAGAACCACGAGTCACATATTTTGGTGAAAAAACACCCGAAAGTTCGGACCCTAATTATAAGTTACGCTGTAAACAAAATGGTTACGACAAAAAGATGTGCTTATGGTACTTGTAGAAACGATTCCCGATACCCTCGGTCTTGGAAAAGAAATTCAAATGGTGATCCAGTTAAATTTTTCCATTTCCCTGGCGCACATAGACAAAATGAGAGACGGCAAAGGTGGATTAAGTACTGCATGTCATCGCGGTGACACGTTCGTTTGTACTAAGGACAGTTATATTTGCAGTATACACTTTGTTGGTGGAAATGGTCCAACAAAAGAGTATCCTGATCCAATATCAGCTATTGCCAGTAAAGAAAAGGTAAGTCTGTCGGTTTTTCCGTTTATAATACTATCTGTCATTTGAAGTATTTAATGCTGTGCGTAGGTGAAGCGGCTCAATCGCAAACGAAAAGCATCTGATGAACGGGAAGCAGACAAAGAGAGAAGCAAGAAAATTTGTCTGGAACGATCTGCGGCGAAAACCCTATTGACCCTTCATCTACATACTGGTAAATCAATCGAGGAACACGAAGCTGCCGGGACCCTGTTAGATCTGTCCTTAGAGTCAGTTGTAAGTGCAAAAGAGGCTGAAATCGAAGGCTTACAAGAAATGGAGGAGCAGATCATCGAGCATTTTCCGGAACCATTACCTGATGATGAACCAATCGACTCCCACGTTGACCGCGACACACAAACTGATAAAAAAATGTTGAGAGAATGCGGCACGCAAGTAAGGCACCTTTTCAGTTTAATGCATTTTCCTAAATATTTGCACCTAAATCATTTACAGTATGCTTAATTTATGCTTAATACTGAGGTAGCTGTGCTGATTTTTTAATGAACTATGTACTAGACTTCAGGCACTGACAAACTGATGAAGATGTTATTTATGATGAAAGTAATGGACCCACAGAAAACCTACCACTACACAGGTACGCTCACCCTAAATACATTTGGACACGAATATAAAAAAAAGGGGAATCTAAGTAAGCCTGGAGATTGAAGTATGGGCTGAACAGTTATTTTACCATCTGATCTCTGATATTGCAGGTATGAGTAAGGAATGTCTTGAGCTGATTTACGGTGAAGTCAAAGAAAAAAGTCAGCGCATGAACGTATGGAAAGGTTCACGAAAAACAAAGACAGGAAAGCTCCAGGATAGGTACATGAAGGTAGTGTATTTCAGATACTTTACTTTTGTTGACTGATAAATCTGTTATCAAGCCCCAATGTAGCCATGCATGTTTTTGACATCATAATGTTATTGACATATAGGTCTGTTATTACACTCTTTTTCAGAACAGGAAAGAGCTGGCCAAGCTTACAACCAAAGAACAATTTGTGTTTACTCTTGTGAGACTAAGAAGGAACCCAAGTCTTGAAATGCTGTGTGATATCTTCGGCATTACTACAGGCACTGGAAGCAGAATATTTATAACTTGGATTTTATTTCTTGAAAAGGAGTTGTTGTTTCTTTTACCTTTTTCAACAAAGGAGGAATTGAGAGAAATATCCAAACCAAATTGCTTCAAAAAGGATTGTCTTAAAAATCTGAGAGCAATCATAGATTGTACAGAATTCTATATTGAAAAACCAGGTAAACCTTCAAGCCAAAGATCTACCTACAGTCAATACAAGTCCTCAAATACCTTTAAGTTACTTATTTCAATGTCTCCTATTTTGCATTTTAATTTTGTCTCGAAATTGTATAGTGGAAGTATTAGTGACAAGGAGATTGTAAGTGCCAGTGGTTTCCTTAAAAACCTGAACCCAGGAGATGTTGTAATGGCTGATAAGGGCTTTAACATTCAAGATCTTTTAGCTCTACATGACACTGTACTAATTGCACCCCCAATGATGCGCAAGAACAATGTATCTGCACGAGCATCAACTGCCACAAGACGAGTGGCAACATCCAGGGTTCATATTGAGCGTATGATCAGGCAACTGAAATTGTTTAACTTCCTAAGAGGAGTTATTCCTCTTACATGTAAACCATGTATTAGTTCTGCCATTAAGGTCTGTGCAATACTGGTAAATTTACAACCATCAATAATAAAAGAAAAATAATCTAGTATATAATCAAGTTCAATGTATACTACCTAATTTTAAATACAAACAATATCAGTGTAATTGATGAATACAAAATGTTCTGTACAAAAGTTCATAAATGCAAAAGAAAGAAGCTATAAAGTGTTCCAAGTCATCATCACTGAAAAAGAGCCTCCAAATAAGTTCTTGTCAATCTCCTTTTGGTTTCAGCATCTTTAGGATCAAACCATCGATGTTCAGCATTGACATACCCATTCGGATCACTTTCGTACACCTTCAGATCCTACATAATTCGAAAAATGAATGTACATTTTAATCTTGCATTAACTAATGAAAGTCAAGAGAAACTACTAACATGCAATCTCTCCCTATTGGTTTTAATTTGTTTGCGATCTAAAATGATTTCACCCCATGCACGTCCTGTCACTGTACCTTTAAGAAATGGTCAGCAAACATGAATATATGGAATCCACAGTTGTTACTTCCTGGCAATTGTTGTGGTACCTGAAAGTAAAACAATCCCACTAATTGGACAATACGATTACCAATGGAATTAGTTCTTTGGTAATTATGTCACAACGTACCTTAAGCACATAATTTGATCGTTGGCTTGTCATGGAGGTTATACTGTGTGCAGCACATAAGTGATCCAAGAATCTAGGTTGTAAAGTATTTAAGGCAAAAGGTTATAAATTAAGATGTCATTACATAGGGCAAGTTTCAATCGACTGTCTTGAAACCAAAACCAAAGTAATTACTTTGGCCAATCAAAAAGGACAGAGACAATCCAGTAAACCAATCAAATGTCGAAGTAATTACACATAGCCAACACAAAGCACAGAAACTGTGCATGCGCATACCATGATTGGTTTTGGTTTCACTTCTGATTGGTTGAAAAAATGAATGAAGTAATGAGTAAGTGAGCGAGTGAAGTAATACCAAAGCAATTTGATAATTATTTTCGCCACTCAATTGAAAACTGCTCTACAAAGCAATGGTTTAACTTCCCCTATAGATATATACGGGTGTAGCTCAGTGTATTTTGTGGAGATAAATTCTTCTATACCTGTTGATATTGTGTATTTCTTCATGCCTTGTGCTTATGTCCCATGTCAATGAGTCCAGTATCAAAAAGTGCCTAATTGAACAGAAATGGCAGCTTGATTGATGCAATGGAAGATGTAATATAAAATCCAGTAAAAAACATGTGCTAGGTATTATGTATGCAATGGAACTTCTAGATTACGTGTACATATACATTTAAAAAGATATATCCTGAAATGCATACCATGGGGTTAAGACAGCCAGCAACCAATGTAAACTGCGCAAAAAAAAAAAAAAATTGCAAGTGTATGTTACTTAAAATAATGAATTTGAAATAATTTGAAGCTGAAAATTATATACTGTAAAATTATTATAATAGATAATTTCATGCAGTTTTATTTAAGTCACTGTTACAACAAATTACCACCGTATTAACTTTACTAGCTCTACTGAAATTATTTATAGATTACAATTATAACAGTAACCTTCTATTGATTGGAATTAACACATATCTACTGTTCATCAGGTCTGCCTTAAAAAACTTTTTTGCTGATGTTTGGCGGACAGTTCTGAAATTAAGAACAGGAATATGATAAAATAATAAAAGAAGGTGATATTGTCACTTTAGTGGATATAATGTGAGCAAAGCATGAGAAAGTATGAAAAAAAAAAGAATCATGCTTATTTAGAATTCACTGTCACTACCTTGAGGTGGTGGACCCAACATCTTGTTCCCCACATAAGGTGGTATAGAAAAAGGAACTGACAATAGGATATATCTGAGGTAGTTGCCTGAAATCACAATACACATTGTTATTTGCCTGATGTATCCATATTAATGATATTGTATGGCCCCAAGATTCCATAGTTAATTATAAACAAAAAATCCATTCTTTTTGCATGATGCTCCACATATATCAGTCGGAGCCATTTAAGAGATGCCTTAATACATTTATAAATTATAGTTATGTAAAGAAAATTCTTACGTACTTGAACAAAAACAAGACTATTGTATCAGTGATCATGGACTTCGGTTTAACAGTTTGGACATCATCCTTGTAGATTTGAAGTCCAGAGATTTCCACACTCTCTGATTGTTGGGTAGGGGTACTGCACTGGGACAAGTCTATATATAAGGTACTTTGTGAAGTGGTAGTAACTGCCTCAGGGTTTTTCTCTTGTGAACAGATCATGACATCTGCTTCTGAGTGGCTACAGGGCTGCTGTGCAGAACTGCTTAGGTTTTGCTCTGAAATGTTTGAATCTTGGAAAGAGCAAAATGCTTCTTGTGATGATTCTGCTTGGAGAGACCCCAAGATAAAAACCATGAAAAAACATTGTAAGTATGGGGTCAGGCATGAACTGTAAATTAGAAGAAAAACTCCAGAATGACCTGAGAAATTAATAATTACCAACATAGCACTTAAATCATTATAACTACTCACCTCTACTCACCTGGCAAGGATGTCATGGAAACTTCACTTAGCAAGAAAGGAAGCACCTGACTTGTCCAGAACTTCTCCAGCTTTGCACAGAAGACAGACATGAAGCTTGGGTCATAGGGTACATCTACAGTGAAGATTCCCTGGTTGGTCCACACAACAAAGGTGCACAAGGTGAGCCCGCTTACGAACATTTGAAACTGAACTTGAAAGTAGTAATTTGAACTAGACTTAAGTGCAAAATTATTTCCTTTTTGAATACCACCAATTTCTGGGGTTAAGAAGGCTTCTTTTGGGTGCAGATCTCTGTGCTTCCAAGGGCACTTGTATTCAATCACTCTAACTGGGCAACCATCAGAGCACTGGCATTTCTGAATATTGTCCACACTAGCACCAAGGAAAGGCTTGGACGGGGAGATTAAAAAGCCTTTTGGGATCAGCTTTAGCTTGTGATGAATGTGGCTTGCAACATGCTGATATGCCTTCCGAGCACTCTCTTCATGTAACAACCCCCACTCCCTGGCATTTTGTGGTTCTCTTTCCTCCTGGATAGGAGGTGGACATGACTTGACTAGACCAATTTCTTCTACCAAATTTTTGGCATTTTCAGCAGGATTTTTGTCAAGTGTTTCCTGGCGGGTGAAAACTCTTTTGCACTTTGAGGCTGTGATAAACCCTGCCTTGTGAAGGTACCACTCTTCACATTGCCATTGCTTGATGGTTGTTCTCTCAACCAGCTTTCTTTCTGTATCACTAAAATACAACAACTTGACAATTTCTTCTGCTGAGGTTTTGGGATTATTACTTAAAATCTCCAGGAGCTTAGCACTCATTATACCGGTCTGTGGAGGCTGATGGTTTGATTGACCAGGTTCTTCTGTGATTGTGTCTTCTTCTGGAGTGCCATAACGTTCTTTAAATAGGGGCAAAATGACAGGTGTACTTTTTAAGTGGCACACTCGTTTGGTAAACTTTTTTAGATACTCCTCATCTGGTGGATTTCTGTCTTCAGGGGCACGGACATCTGTTTCAATGTTTTGAGAGTAAACTTGTTTCCTTTTTTTTTTTTTGTGAGAAGGTTTTTTGCTTTTCTCAATGACAAGATCTTTTACTTCACACGCTTGCGTATTCCCTCTTGGTTTCCTAACCCAAACACACGGGCCACTCGTTACACTATCTTCACCACGAGTATTTAACAAATCCTCAAGAGCGCACATGGCAGCTGCAATATGCTTACAACCCCCATCTCGACCGCCTTTACACTTACATCGTGCTTGGAGTACACTGCCGCGGTTCGCACCTCTGCTCTCGAGAATAAACCAGAGATCGTAATACTCCTTTCCTTCGTCTGTCTTTATCTTCATGAAAGGCTTAACTTTGGCTACGTAAACCACAGGTAACCCAGGCTCACTGTGTGCGTCACGCAGGTATTAAAATATAGAGAACATATGAGGCGAAGTTTAGGTCTGAAAATTTGCTAGAAAATGGTAATAAAAATCGATAAAACTTACCATGTGGTGAGCTGTTGTAGTCTTTAATACGTACACGAAGTTTCGGGGAAAATGGTCCCCGTTCACCTTCCTTCATAATATAGTGACAAGGTAGGAGACGGAAGCCAGCGTCGGGACTCCGATCGACCCAAAACAAGCACGATTTTTTCCGCGAAAATCAAATCCAGTCGCTAAATAAACACGCCAGGTTCGTGGAATAGGAATTTCTCTAAACCATGAATCCACCGAAGCATCTCCAGGTAGCAACGCAGAGCCACCAGACTCCGTAAAACTTGTAAGTTAACCTGCTAAAATGGCGGCCAGAAAGCGTGGTACTCACGAAGTGCCCAATTCAAAATGGCACTGAACTCTGGACCCCTGGTGACGAGTATAATAAGAAGTCTCCCTCGAGGGAGGGGAGTCCCAAATTGCTAAAAACAAAACTCAGTGAGCAATTTGGGACTCCCCTCCCTCGAGGGAGACTTATTATACTCGTCACCAGGCGTCCAGAGTTCAGCGCCATTTTGAATTGGGCACTTCGTGAGTACCACGCTTTCTGGCCGCCATTTTAGCAGGTTAACTTACAAGTTTTACGGAGTCTGGTGGCTCCGCGTTGCTACCTGGAGATGCTTCAGTGGATTCATGGTTTAGAGAAATTCCTATTCCACGAACCTGGCGTGTTTATTTAGCGACTGGATTTGATTTTCGTGGAAAAAATCGTGCTTGTTTTGGGTCGATCGGAGTCCCGACGCTGGCTTCCGTCTCCTACCTTGTCACTACATTATGAAGGAAGGTGAACGGGGGCCATTTTCCCCGAAACTTTGTGTACGTATTAAAGACAACAACAGCTCGCCACATGGTAAGTTTTATCGATTTTTATTACCATTTTCTAGCAAATTTTCAGACCTAAACTTCGCCTCATATGTTCTCTATATTTTAATACCTACGTGACGCACACAGTGAGCCTGGGTTACCTGTGCGTAAACATGGACTCCCTCGTGTTTCAATGGAGCAGAAAGCAAGGATTCTACGTAACCGTCATTGAATAATCTATAGTCATCAAAGGACTTGTAAGCGGCGAGTCCCTGTTTATCGTAATCAGTAGAGTGGTAGATTAAATGGTTAAAAATATCGAACAACCCGAATGGTGGAGAAGAGTTGAAGTTGTTCACGGTCTTGAGGGAAAATGGATCAGGAATTACCATATCATGAATGATTAATGTCACCGCATCATTTTTTTTATCTTTTTCAAAGTTTGGGTCAAAAGGTAAACCCATTCTTTCGACTGCAGAAGCGAAGGTTTTAAATATCCGCTTACCGAAACGCCGCGATCCTGTAAATATTTTTTAAGTTCTGCCACATTCATGGCCTTGAAGTCGCTGTTGTTCTTCTGTACTGACATTTTGACCCTGATGATTTCCTAGAATTTCGATATTCGAATTTTGAAGGTTATATTGGGGTCCGACCTTTAGGGTGTTTTTTTTCGCTAAAATATGCGAATCGTAGTTCTATCATGTACAGTACGTGTGTAAGGACGGATGTTCTATTCGATATTCACATTTTAAAGACTATAGGTCATGGAAAAAACCGGCTATATCGACGGAAACTTGGATTATCGCCTCGAAGTTCGTACACGTACTACACGTGGGTGAAACCAATGTCCGAACTTTGGGGTTTGTTTACATCGGAAGTCACGTGACACTACACGTGAAACTTAAGCGCTCAGAAGGTCAATTGCGGTCAAAAATGCTATCACGTAGGTTACTGAAGTGACTTATCCACTGAGATTTTGCAATCTGAACAGTCCTTGTATGAGAATAAGTACTCACATAGATGTTTATGAGCCCTCAGAAGACGACTACTGGCATTTTTTGCAAAACTCGATGACACCGATTATTTATCAAATCTAATTAGTATATATAAAATCATTGCTGAGTAGTGGTTAAGTCTAGTACTTGATTTTAAAATGGTTAGCTTTATCTTGAGGTTTGGTAACCGGCATTTTTTCCTTTTTAAACTTGTTTCTTAGCCGGTGATAATACACGTTTACAGCGGCATTCGCAAGAAAAATATATTGAGATATATATATATATACTTTTAAAAGTGTTCTGTCGGTTAGTGATGCGGTAGTGTACTAGTGGTTAAGTAAAAGGGTTATTAATCGAACATTTCCGAGCCCAGCGAGTTTAGGCATTGGGGTTCGGATTTTAAAAATAGATATTCATTTCCCATAATACCTATCAAACGCTAAACGGCCTAAATTGACGATAATAGTCAATTCAGAGAAACTTAGGAATTGTTGATAATAGTCATTTCAGAGGTAAAGGATGGGTTGGTGGTTTAGCGATTATCAACCGCGCCTTCCACCTCTGTGACCGGGTTCACAACCTTGGCTTCGGGTCACATGTGGGCTGAGTTTCAGTCGAACTCTATCTGGCTCTGAGGGTTTTTCTCCGGGTGCTCCGGTTTTCCTCCCTCATCAAAAAAAGACTCTCAGTCAACTACTTACTGACTGACTGACCGACTGCGGGCGGATATCCTCGATAGGGATAACCTCTGGTATCTTTCCCTTTCATTGGGTTAGATGAATAAAGTTGCTATTATGTTATATTGAGCCTCGTGGGAGCTAAGACTCGGGGATACTCGGAAAAAAATTCCGAGTGCCCCTTTGCAGGAGTCGAACCTTCGGCTTTTCGATGACTAGTTCGGATGCTCTACCACTGAGCTATAGGAGACTCTTTGGAGCTAGGACTCGGGGGTACTCGGAAAAAAATCCGAGTCTTTCTTTACAGGAGTCGAACTTACGATCTTCCGATTTCTAGATCGGATGCTCTACCTCTGAGCAAAAGGAGATTCGTGGGAACTGGGTCGTTAAACTAGGTCTAGGTTCATTTGACTGATTGACTGACAAATTTTCCGCCATACTGCAAGGATCTATTTTGCGATTGTACGGAAAGCGAAGATGTTTGCCTTTTCTCGATTTAAATGTTTACCGGGGTGGACGAGGTAAACTTAAATGTACACATTGTAACAATTACCTCCCTTGATACTCCCACCACACTATTTTGCACACCGCACTATATATTAACTCCGAAGCTGCAATAGAACTTAGGCTGACAAAGACTGGATGTCTGTCATCTTCCTGTGATTCTAAGGCCGCCAAGGAGCGGGAATATGTTCATGGCTTTTTAAAGGTCAGTAACTACCAAAGACTTTCTTCCGTGTCAATGCAAAGCCTACACCTTCTTGCAACTGCTTCCGATCGCGGAAACGAGCTCGGTTACTGGTTTTGTTGTCATCCCTTGCATTCAAGGGGTTACGCAACTTATTCATGTTAATAGTTTTAAATAACCACAACGTGAAGGTTGCTCAAAATTCATCTCGGGACTTCGTCCCTCGATTTCGCTCACTCGCTCTCTTTCGCAGTCGACTTGTGGCAGGTCTATGTAACCAGGGGACAACGAAATGACACCGTATCACGTGCAATGACTGTGATTATGTCATTATGGTTAAGTATAGGAAGCCTCTACTTTGTCAGACTGACCACAAAATTGCGTGAGATAATTCTTCATCAAAAAGCAACGCTGTTGTTTGAAATGACGCCCCCGCACCTCTAGAACGTGATGATTGCGGCCTTTTACATGACATCTGTTTGTTTCTTATTTAAAGAAAAAAGATACTAAGTACTAGTAATGGACACATCCTTTCCCCTTTGAGCAAACTGTTGAGTGTTGTGTAGAAATCTTGATAGCTTTGGATCACCCGACGGATGTAAAACGAGGTTTCATAAAGGGTGAAGCTATCAGACTCTTACGTACAAACTCCTCGGAAACAAAATTCCAGGAGGCCATCTCGAATTTTAAAACGCGACTTGAAGTTCGCGGCTATCCTAAAAACCTAATAGATGGCACACTGTCTGAAGTAAAATTTTCCGGAAGGCGTTCGGCATTAAGAAAACGAACAAAAAAGACTCACGCGAGAATAATACCATTTGTCACAACATATCATCCAGCAGTTAAAAACCTTAAACAACTCTTGATGCAAGAATGGAGTTTAATACAAAATCAGCCAATGCTGAAAAACATTTTCAAAATGCCTCCTATCATATCATACAGACGAGGGAAATCACTAAAAGACATGCTCGTTAGAGCAAAACTTTGACAGCGTCGCAACCGCAAAGACACGTAAGGGAGTCAGAGCAGGTCTGTCATGATCTTTTACCTACTTGACAGGACTCAGACTGAGTGAAATTAAAAGTTGCTGAAATTTGGTTAATATTTAATTGAATTGTATCTTTTAAAAAATACATTAAT
>NC_090885.1:9073377-9080877 GCF_036669925.1 Montipora capricornis
TTTTCCGGCTTTGTCTGGAGAAGAGAAAATCAGGAATAGAAAGTTTCTTCCCGCCTTTCAATTGCACACTTTGTATCCTTTGTATTTGAACCCTTTGACCTTGAAAATACGAGCGGTGTTGACAAATGGCGACGAAGCTTGTAAATGCTTTTGGCAAAAGCTCATAATTTGTGTGTTAATGGACTTTAATCTTGGGAGAATCCTCTTTTTGCCCTCCTCTTTTTTTCGTTTTGGTGAAAAATCTCTTCTTTTTTAGTGTAGTCCACTGTTACTAAATATTCATTTTGCGCTGAAGACTAACCACATGGCCGAAATGGTCTAACTGTGCAGATAAATTGGATTATTTTTCTTCTATAACCAGACAACAGCAAATCACACATTGAAGTCAAGACAACTAAGGGCTAAGAGAAATTGTTTTTTTCATCTTTTTCTTCAAAATAATTAAACAGTGGAATGCATTCCCTAAAGAAAGACCGGCTGAAAATGATTTGAAAATTTCATAAGTTAAATAATGAGATGTGTGTACTGTGACTTGTCACTGGGTTGCGTTTGTCAGTTAATCACACTCTCACTTTGTAATCAGTTGATCTTACGGTAATTCTGTGCAATTTGTCGTTGTCACACGGCGGCCATATTGTCCCGGGAGAACAAAAAAGCTTTACGGTATTTTACCACGCCAAGCCTCACCCCCATGGTTTACCCTGCGAGGCTTGGCATGATAAAACAAAGCACTTTTGGTCTCCCGGGATAATATGGCCGCTGTGTGACAAAGGCGAATGGCAAGCAACAGTTATGAAAGGCCTCCGGGCCCCCTCGCCGTCGCGGGCCGCTGGGCCGTCGTGGGCCGCGGTCCGCGGGTCGCTGGGTCGCGGGCCTGCTTTTAGCAAAACCCTAGTTCGCCCACGATTTAAGAGATCATTAAGTCATAATTTTGAGCTGTTTGCTGAAAGGAACGCGGTCGGATATAAGCTTGGTCCCCATTTGTTAGCACTGCTCTCATATTTCAAAGCCCAAGGTTTCGCTTACAAAGGATACGCAGAAACTTTCGATCTTTCTCTTCTCGGGACAAAGCCAGAGCTATTACATTTTAAGAACTGCTTCGTGAAACGAAGATTGTTAATTACCTAACGGATGAACTTCATAAATGTGCAAGCAAGTAAAGACACAGGCAGCCCAAGCTCACGATGCGAGTAGTTATTATTTTATGCGAACGTTCAGCGAGTGAAACGTGACAAGTTTGCGGCCGAGTTTGATCATAGGGAGCCCACACAAACAGTGTGTCTGTTTGTATGTTCGAAATATAAAATGTATGGGAAATATTGAAGAGTCCTAATATAGTAAACTTACATCCAGAAATGACTATGTTAAAGCTCAAAATAACCTCAGTTGTTGTGTATTGTCATTTCTGCGGCTGAAAATGGTGAATTTGAGCGATTTGGTGGGTTTTCCGTTGACTGTTACTACACGTCCTTCTAAGGACGTGTAGTAACAGTCAACGGAAAACCCACCAAATCGCTCAAATTCACCATTTTCAGCCGCAGAAATGACAATACACAACAACTGAGGTTATTTTGAGCTTTAACATAGTCATTTCTCGATGTAAGTTTACTATATTAGGACTCTTCAATATTTCTCATACATTTCATATTTCGAACATACAAACAGACACACTGTTTGTGTGGGCTCCCTATGGTTTGATTACGCGAAACGTGACTATCGCCTTGCAGCATATGGAGATGTTGTGTTACAACGGTTTCAATTTAGGAAAGTTTGTATCGGAAAAAACGGTAATCTGCATTTTAGCCTAAATTTTGATATTTTTGGAAGAAAAATGACTCACGTCAATGTCTTGTTGTCTTTTCTATTGTCATCTCGCTTCTCAGCTCGATCCGAAGCTTTTAAAGCGAGTTATCGCTTTTTGGTTTTCCTCTCCTAAGAAAGACGAAAGCTTTCCGGCGCTCTTCCCACTGTCGGAACGGATCCTGTAACGGGTATAAAGAAAATTAAAGAAAAAAAAGAGAGTTCCACTTTGTGAGCGGCATATATGGCTCACCAGGTTTAGGTCGATGTTATCTAGTGCTTTCCGTAATATGTCGGCGGCAAACATGTCACGTTTCACTCGCTGAACGTTCGCATAAAATAATAACTAATCGAATCGCGAGCTTGGGTGGCCTGTGGTAAAGAGAGAAAATCCGCGATTTATAACGCAACAGATCATTGAGTTGTAATGTCACGGCTTCTTTACGAAGATATCTATTTTTCTCTTTTCACCCAATCATGGTGCATATGCCCACCTAATCAATGTGACGTAATAGGTAACCATGGTAACAAAATAACACCTAAACTCTTAACTTTCAAAAGCGAACTGGGCGATCACCATTTTTAATTGCTGGAAAGTGATGCACAATTGAGGATGCTAAGAACAAAGTTTCTGCAAAATTTCAAAAGAATGCTCTGCCGGTAAAGGATTCATAGTTGGCCTCAGAAATAAACTGGGAAATAAATTTTAAGTTAACTCTGGATTTCAATTTGCAGTGAGTTTAATCGCAGCCTGCTAATCACTTTCCAGAAATAAAAAAAGGGGGTCACTTACGAGTCGTTTGACATGTAATCACTAAGGCCCGTTTTAAACGTCGAATTTTACATGTGCCAAATCTAATGCAAATGAGCGAAAACAAGATTTTTCTCATTTGCATTAGATTCGGCACATGTAAAATGCGACGTTTAAAACGGGCCTTAAAGACAAAATATAAGGTGTTTTTAGATAGCCTTTCTGTTGTTATAGTATCCAACACGTCATAACAATCAGTGCATCTTGTTAAGTTAAAAATGTTTTTTTCATATGACACCATAACATTGCTGTTAAGTGAAACAATGCAGAGCCAATCCTACTATTATTCCGTTGAATTGTTACAACTGGTTTGAACCACCCGTGATGCCTGACATAGACATTCTGTTTTCATATTTCTTGAAATTTTAATTTTATGATTTTACCAGTAACACGAGATGGAAAGGACTCCAGTTTTTTTCTTCTTAGTTGGAAAAAAATTAGACCGCAAAATTTAATGCATCTGCTCATATTCTTTCTGCAGGTGCGACACAAATTTTATCTCAAACAGAATCACCAAATTTGAGGTTTTAACGTCAACGCGACGTGAAGGGACATATATTGTTAATCTGAAACCGAAGAATGCTTCGCCCACATTGTGCGACGTATACGACTACGATAGTGCAAAGCGACGTTTTCGTCGACGCCACGAAACGCCGTGGTGGATGTTAAAGTCCCTGGTCTTCACTGGCAATGCAAGCAAGTGAACATACGCAAACCCTACGCGCTTAAGATTATTAACTTACGTTACGAAAACACTAATTAACGACGAGTTAATGAGTATGCGAAGACTGCTTGCGCAAAATGCCTGCTTCGTTACGGAAGCCCTGACGTTACTTATGGCAATGGCTTCATTTACCGCACATATCACATACAGTCTCATGATTGTACAATTTTCTGAGAGATAGGCCACTAGCACCTGGGATCCCCACCCCCTACTCTTTCACGAACAGGGCGTGGCAGTTATTTAACCTTTTCACCGCCGAGGGCTTCCCCATTGACGAGTAAAATTGTCTGGCGTAAAATCTTTAAGTGTCAATTGGCGTTTTTGGTGGTGAAAGGGTTAACGTCCCACAGTGTTGATTAACAGGAAAGGTTGTGAGACGAGGCCGGGGCCGGGGCCGGGGCCTACGGTTTAAAGTCCTTACACAAGACTTGAAAGTCTAACCATTTGTGGACACGCAGTCAGTTACTCCGACCGGGGTCAGTTTGAATCCGCGATCTCCTGCACGAAAGTCCAACCCTCAACCAACTGAACGACCGGTCGTCGGTATACATCGCAGATATAGGCCGCGTCTGGTCACACGTTTCTGATGCAGCCCTCATTTGCAACGGGCTAGTGGTGTTGCAACATAAGAAATCAATGGCGCGGGTGGCCTGTATTTCAAACTAGTCACAGCTTACGTACCTTTTCTGTTAAGTGTGTCACGTAATTCTCGCTTTGATCACAATAGATCGTTTTCACTGTCACGCAATAAAAAATAAATCGAAAACCATCCAGTGGAAAAATTCAAGAATTCGTGATGTTGTAGAAGATAAAGGAAGGAGACACTCCTCCAAGTTTTAGGCCTGTGCGTTTCCCCAAACTTCAAATATTCGTTGAAATGTTTCGCAGAAATTTACAGAACGAAAAACGCCATGTTGGTGTACCTCTGTGGTGCACCAATATGGCGGCCGGAAAATAGTGTCAACATCTGGAACTTACTTTGGCTATCTAGGCGAGTGATCATCTGTACTGAACAAACAGCTATTTACCTAAGCACTTTTTCTAATGCTTTAACTTCTAAAAAGGCTCAAAATCATGAGATAAGTATATATTTCTCAACAAACTCGATCGTCTCCTCGTGTCACGCACCGCTATAACTCAGAAATTCAAAATGCTCTGGGGTTTCCAAACGAAGCACACTATTGAGCTTTAAAATTGCAAATGGCTATAAATTTACCGCCTCTTATGCCTGATGAGGATAAAAACTTTCGAGGCTCTTTAGTTTTGGATTTTAGAAAATAATGACGTCACGTGAAAACGATCTATAAACTATTTCAGACATGACGTAAATGCGAGGAACTTGCCGGAAACACCATCCTCTGACTCTCAGAATGACTTCCTCATTAAGAGTCATTCTTAAGAAGATTGCATAGGAAGTGTTTTGCCAAAGCTTGGCTAGATTGCAGAATACCCGGCCCACTAAGGGCGCGTTCTATTGACCCTATTCCGGAATAAGAATACGTGGAGTGATGATTTAAAACACTATGTGTGGCGTTTTGCGTCAACAAGGATAATAAAGCTATGTTTAAAATAGGATTTTAGCAGATGTTTGACAATATTAATATGAATCTCCGCAAAAACGAAGGATTTCTAACTTCTATTCCATGTATTCCTATTCCGGAATACGGTCAATCGACGCGCGCCCTAAATGTCTTACTTACAAAACTGCCACCTCAGTCCCGCATTGGCATAGTAGAGAAAATGATATTAACCTAAACAACTCTGTTCCTAAACCAGGTATTCTGCAATCGCTCCTTAGCTTTCATTTCGCGGTTCGGTTAACTACACTTTTCACGAGATTGTGTGAAGAAGAAAACACTCGTTTACTGATAAAGCCTAAGCGCTCCTTTCAGTGATTAGGCCTAAGCACTCTCGTAAAATTTTAGCTTTCATTTTGCGTTTCGGTCAACTACACTTTGCATGAGATCGTGTGAAGAAGAAAGCATTCATTTGCTGCGGACTGCGGTGGCAGTTCATTTTATAGTAAGATTAGACACATAGTACGATTAAACACGATTGCGGGACTGCGGTGACAGTTTCTTAATTAGGACATCTAGTGGGCGGGGTATTCTGCAATCGCTCCCAAGGGGAAGATATCGAATTGATAGAGTCGAAGACACTTGCTGATGAAGTTGACGAGCATGATGCCGCCCGAACCGTTGCCATCTTCATTACAATTGCAATGTCGTGAGAAAAAACGGAACACTTAACTTCATTACAATCGTACTTAGCACGATAAGCCTTACTAAATTTCTAAAATTGCGTTCTCATTACATTAAATTAAATTAAATTTACGTTATCTTTCAGTGAAAAAAAATACGACTCGTGATACAGGAGTAATCGCTTTACAGACTATGACTTTTATCATGTCTTACTGTATTAAAAATAATACTTGACACAATAACTTGAGCAGAATTATATATTATTCGTTTACATTAGAGTTTTCATATTTTAAGGAATTTTTCATGTGGCTGCCTGAACAGAACATCGCGTTTCTGATTGGTCAACGACAATTATATAAAAAGGTTACAAAAGTTATACAGTGCAATCCTGAAGTTACCTTGGAAACAACGCGATGGAGTAATTTTGTTGAAAAACTCATGAACCTGTTCATACATTTCGTGATGTATGGTCACTCGTTCTCAAATTGCACTCACGTTACTTTTGAGAACTTTCAAAACATCACTCATGCTGATAAATCACAAAATGCACCCGCGTTACACGATTTCCCACAGATATTTTAGGAAAATCCTCGTATGCATGTATCGGGAAGACATCTGTTTAAAAACAATGCTTGGGGCCAACCAGAGGAACAAAAGACCCTTTGTTTTGACAGCCAATGAGTCCAGGCAGTAAGTGATGGCAACGATATCTTCCCTATATTCATTTTTATTGAAAATGCGCAATCCAGCTGTATAACTTAGTCATGGGCTGCAAAAGTATTTATATTAATAAAATATATATCTATCTGATGATAAAAATTACGGGCAGAAACATACTTATTAAAGACAACGTGGTCAAATATAATATTTTACAGATAACTCGAATATTAATGTTCAAGATTAAGTTCAAAGTCCCAAGAGGCTAGGTGAAAAGTTTTGCCTTTATCGAGTCACTTTGGATATTCAGACACGGTTTGTGCTCGCGAATAAGGAACATTTCATACACATTTGCATGAGCATTTCTTAAGAATGCGAAACATGTCAGATGTTATTGTTCTTGATTGATGTTGACTTTGGCTGTGATTGAATATTGAACCAGATCTTTTATGCTCATCGATCCGTTGGTAGAGATGTCGACGCGTGTAACCAACGTAGCTGGCATCACACCAGCCACATTCAAATTTGTAAACTACTGATTGTTCGTTAATCAACGCGGGCTTGATTTCTTTATGTTTGAGATCTTCTCCAACTTTTCGAGAAATAAAGACTGGGCATAAGTCGATGTTTAACAGCTTACCAAGATCTTTCAACTGCTTGCGCACAGAGACAGCTGATTTTTGTTCCTTGAACGGTAGAACAATTCGTACTGATTGCGGGTCAGGTGTAGATTTGCGTGGAGGTGCTGGTGTTTGTTTGGATGTGATAAAATTGGAGATCATAGAGTGAACAAGATGTTCAGGATATGCCAACTGTAGGAATAAGGTCTTGAGGCGGCTACACTCTTCATGAAATAATGACCAGTTAGATGATAGCTTGAAAGCTCGGTCTAGCATGGTAATAATTAAGGATTTCTTTTAACGATTATCAACGTGACTATTATAATGTAACACTAGACCCGTATTGGCCTAAGACTCTACAGAGAGCAATCAGTACGAATTGTTCTACCGTTCAAGGAACAAAAATCAGCTGACTCTGTGCGCAAGCAGTTGAAAGATCTTGGTAAGCTGTTAAACAACGACTTATGCCCAGTCTTTATTTCTCGAAAAGTTGGAGAAGATCTCAAACATAAAGAAATCAAGCCCGCGTTGATCAACGAACAATCAATAGTTTACAAATTTGAATGTGGCTGGTGTGATGCCAGCTATGTTGGTTACACGCGTCGACATCTCTACCAACGGATCGATGAGCATAAAAGATCTGGTTCAATATTCAATCACACCCAAAGTCAACATCAATAAAGAACA
>NC_090885.1:9085877-9090877 GCF_036669925.1 Montipora capricornis
AAACGCGCCATTTTCCCATCACTGATTTTGGAAGGAGGGGTGGTCTCAATGTTCCATTTAACTTGTCCAAGATTGTAGATGGCTTATATATTCAAGAGAAAAGTCATTTTATCTGTCATATGGTAAGCACTGGAGTCCCAGATTACAAAGTGTGCGCATGCGCCCTTCTAAAGGTAACATACATACAGTCATAAGCTTTTTCCGAATAACTACAGGAGCTCATATCTTCGAGACATTACATTTACAGCTAAAATACATAGCATATACAGATACCTACTAAATACATAATATTTAAAGATATATTCATTAAAAAGAAAAGCCGCTGTACAAAATGCGGCCCTGGATACTCTTTTAAAACAAGTAAACTCATAGGTACGGATAAAATCAGGTAGCGCATTCCGCAACTTAGCTGATACGTAAGAAAAAAGAGAACTAATACCATAACTGGTTGTTCCAGGTTTATTAAGGAACAGAATATAATTTCCGCGAAGATCATGCCTAAGAAGGGACGGGAGAGAAAACGTATTTTTAAGCAGAAAAACCCTTTTTTTGAAAAAAAAAAAAAGCAAAAAAAAAACAAAAAAAAACATACTTTTATTAAGTAATACCAGGAAATTTTGAATGCGCTTATTGTATAGAGGTAATAATAATAATAATAATAATAATCAACTTGTAAAGCGCAAGTATCTACATACATATTCACATGCGCTATTTACAAACTAGTAGCAATAAAACGACACTAATAACAGTGCAATAAAAATAATATATAAATAAATATAGATATAAAAATAAAAGTTAGAAATAAACATATATATATACAAATGTGTAAAAAACTGTTACAACTGTTACTCGGTAAAAACTCTGGCGAATAAATGGGTCTTAAGTTTCTTCTTAAATAACTCGACAGACTGGTCAACATTCCTAATTGCGAATGGTAACGAATTCCATAGGGCGGGCGCGGCTGAAGAAAATGCGCGATACCCCAAGGTTCTCTTAGATTTAGATTTAGGAGTGCATAGTAATGTACCGTTATAGTTCCTTCTAAGGTTGTAACTAGATGGGGGCAATACAGAAATAAGCTCACTAAGGTACAGTGGTGCTAGCCCCCTTAAGAACTTTAAAAGTTATCAAAAGTAACTTAAATTCAATACGAGAGCGGACTGGTAACCAATGTAACTCCCGTAATAGCGGACGATTAGATGTACTTGACGTAAACAAGGAAAACCCAGGCGAGGAGAGCGATACTTTGAATCTAAGACTTGAATCTAAGACTTGAATCTTAATCCAGAGGGTAAATTGTATTAATGTTGGCTCCACCATCAGAACAGATTTACCTCGTGGTCGTTAAACAGGGTTTTATATGTGAGTTATATGCAGGAGTTTTACGAAGCGAAAGAGAGCTTGCAGTGCTATCCCGCGCTCATTGCTGTGAAATAAACGCCTAGAAATCAAGTTTAATCTGTCTACCTTTTCTTTCTACGAGATCCCTGTTACAACTTCAAAACAAACGATCGATTTATATATTTCCATCGAATGGTGAGAGTAAATCGTTTCAGTAGTGTCTATAAAGCTAACAAAATTGAACTACATTTCAAGTTATTTATTTTACTGCCTGGAAAAGCGCATAACAGTGAAAGTGGTCTATATATTGCTTGATTCAGTTTTCTCGCTCCAATATTCAGAATGGCATTTTGGACTGGTTGACTTCAGTATAAAGCGAATGTTACCAAGACCAATATTCATATACCTGAAGATCCCGCTTGAAGTCCTCCTTAGCAAAATGACAGACCCGAACAGACAATATGGCAGTCAGGTTTTCAGGTTTGAGGAATCAATCCAT
Organism: Montipora capricornis; assembly: GCF_036669925.1. Classification (NCBI taxonomy): domain Eukaryota; kingdom Metazoa; phylum Cnidaria; class Anthozoa; order Scleractinia; family Acroporidae; genus Montipora; species Montipora capricornis. Next base: position 9,087,718 of record NC_090885.1, read on the forward strand.
GTTTTATTTTCGCAGGCCAACGTTTCTTTAAATTTTCATTTTCCGGTGGAATCTTCCTTTTTTTAAATTTTAATATGTGTTCTAAGTCTAGACATGTGTCTAGTTTCATCTCCCTCGAAAGCGTAAAACCCCAACAGCGGTAATTGTTGCTGTGAAAAGCCTTGCTATGTGTATAGAGCAACATATGAAAGTTTCGTCGGCGAAACAGATACGTTTGCTGAAGCATCAAAGACGGCTGTCGCAAAAGAAAGAAAGTGAAAAAGAAAAGAAGCTACGCTTGTCGAATATTTCTATGTCACATGTTCAAGGTTTTCGTCTTGTTTAAATTTGTTCTGCCTGATTTCTGCCGCTTAGTTTGATTGACCAAAATCTGCAACTATCAAGTGACTTGAGCTTCTCTTGCACATATGGCTTACTTGGCCTACTAGCTATTGAACCACAAGACCGTTTACCATAGTTCATTTTACATTTAAATTTCTTGGAGCAGAAACATTGAGAAAGTGATTGTGGAACGAAGAACTTGGTGAGGTAGAAAACGTTTGTTGACTATTGCTACGTCATAACACGTCATATCCAAGATGGCGTTCTCCAAGTCACGAAAGAGGCAACTTCAAAGTGCTCTTGTCACATTTTAACAGGGAACTGGACAAAACGGCAGTTATTTTCGAATTCCTGGGGAAACGTTTTAGCTCTCCTTGTTAACATTGTCCCGTTTCCTGTCCGACGCTTTGTCTTACCGCTGGTTCATCTCTTCGGACTCAGTCTTGGACTGCATGAGCTCCTCGGTCGGGAACTGGATACTTCAAGTCCACCATTTAGAAAAAAACAAGATGAGAAACAGGAGGGCAAAAAAATCTTTCGACATGTCACTGCCCAACCACGCCGTACCGCAGTTGTACTAAACTGATAATTTATTCATATGCACCAAACTTATATGCTTTGCTGATTATATATGCAGTGAGAATAGCTAATAACAATGCTAAAGCTAAAGCATTGAGCCTTAATTGACGGCAAGGCGAAACAGTACCTTATACTTAACCTTGCATGAGGAGTACTAGTTAGACACTGGCCTTGCCAGTAAAGGACTTCCATGCAAGACTACGGTCGTTAACCTGACGGCTATGTCATGGTGATGAAACATAACAAGGCCGAAAACAGCCCTCCATGGCTGCCATTAACCAGGTGATACGCCTGTGCGCATGCATTCAGGACGGTGCCTACTATTGTTTCTGGGCATCTCGAGATACTCTGGTTTCCTATCGGTGATGCTTAATAATACAGGGATATTATTGCCCGACTTAAAACTATCCGGAAAAAGTAGATCTTAGTAAATACTCTTGGTATCCAAAAATAAAATTGCGGGTAAGCAGGGATTTTTGAGAGATAATTAAGCTTCAATTTGAGAAAAAAACGCCATACGTTGCTTTGTATTTTAAAGCTTTTTACAAATATTATTCATGAATTATTTTGAAAAATGCGTGGTTACCCCCAATTTTCTTTTTGGATTCCATAACACTTGCTAAGATCTACATTTCCTGCATAATCATGAACCGGGGCAAAAATACCTTTGAATTAGTAGGCACCGTCCTTACGTACTGGCTAAACTGCAGGGTATGTGCTATAACGTATTACGTTTCAATCTAATTTCAAAAACAACGAAACGTATATTCCCTCTGTCCATGTCGTTTTCCTCTTCATGTCCCCATTTCTTTTTGTCCCAGATTCACGTCACGTACGTCTCGCAAGGTGAATTTACGAGATCTGCATCCTGGGTGGTCAAACTTGTCATCTCGATTGTACAACTCAATTTGGCTTTCGGGAGAATTTCACAGAAAAATCACATTTGCCAAATCATACTTTGATACTACTTTCAATTTCGTACTTTCCTTTTGGAAAACAGAGAATTTAGAAAGGGAGGCAGCCCATAGGAACTGATATTGAACCCTATCTGGTATGCTTGCGATTTTCTTGTCCAAGTTGTTGTTCCTGTTCATTTAAAACCCGAGGAGGTTGAAATACGAACCACTGAAAATAAATAAATCAGTTGACTCTGAAGATGATTTCCTTTTATCCCTAGGCAGATGTCATGGTTTTCGTACCTGAGAAATTCAGGTCAATGTTTTTTATGCGGAAATCACATGTTTTTGTAGTTCAGCATAAACGTCTTACATCCCGAGAAACCGAATTGGACAACGAATCAATCAAGTCGACGTCATCACCTCATGAAGAGTAGCATGATTCAGTCGAAACGTTACGAGTATCGTATTTTACTGTTCAGACATAAATATATGTAGGAGTTTTTTTACACTGCTGGTGACTGTCAAAATTGTGCAGTAGTAGTCGATAGTCAGCGGCTCTGATTGGACGTGTATAGAACATGGACCCCCTACCCCTCCGTCAAAGGACCACCTCTTATCTTCGAAGTTAAACTTACCAAAGAGACCTTGATAAATTTACTGAAGCGACCTAAAAAGACAATTAGTTCCGTGCATATAGGACATCGGAAAGGACGAAAAATAAAGATAAACAAAGAGGTTGCATTCAGCCAGTTCCTCGATTCGTTGGGACTACATGACCCGAGGGGACTACTCCCTATAATGGCCTATACTGGGAGGCTCCGCCCGAAAGGAGTACCTTTTTCACCCTTCAGGTGTATGAAAAGGTAGGGATTTCACGAGTCCTTGGAATATAAATGTCTTACCCAAGTCAAAGCTCCCGAGGTTAATGTAGCATTGACATTTAAATGATGTGTAAATATCTGGATCAAAAACGTTCTATATTCCCAAAGGGTTTGAATTCGGTACAACATCGAGTTAGCCGATTTGGTGTTAAATAGGTTAGACAATAGACCCTTCACCAAATGGCGGCAACGGATTTGAATGAGTTAAAATTGAACTGATTGAAAAATCGGATGCCAGAAATAGAAAAAGCACCTTTACTTTAGTAACCCTGCAAAGTTTCAGCGTATTAAGTGTTATATCAGTTGAGGAAATGTGAGTTGAAATTTGACAAATTTACAGACTAGGGGTACCGGAATAGACCAAATGTTTTACCCAAGTCAAATCTCCCGAGTTTAATGTAGCATTCACATTTAAATGATATGAAAATACCTGGAACACTTCTATATTCCCAAAGGGTTTGAATTCGGTACAACATCGAG
>NC_090885.1:9100877-9115877 GCF_036669925.1 Montipora capricornis
ATGCATACTTAGGTTTGGTCTCGGAGAACGGACTGTCAGTATGTCAATCCTAGTCCACGGCACGGAAACTGAGCTGTAACAACGGCAAGATTCAGTCGAAGAAAACTGGCGATGGACGATCGAGACAAATGTTTCAAACAACAGGGAAAACTACGTGAAGCGAAGACCAAACAAGAGAGTATCAATGCGGATAAAGAGCAAACAATGATGCGCCTGTGCTTGTGTTCGGTCCGAGTCATCATAGGTACGTCACTCGCAGTTTGCTTCATTTCAAAAGACCTTGTTGTCATTATGCTCTTCGAGATATTGCGTTCCGCCACAGGAACTGTTTGGTCGCTCGTAACTTTCACCATCGAGTCAGAATTACAATTAGCAACAACTTTCGTGCGAGCAGTTATGCGTGGTGTGGAAGACCTCCTTGGTACTGTATCTGGTATTATTTCGCGAGTGGTGCACAATGGTTGTGGAACTATGATGCGTCGATTGTATCGTTTGATCGGAGTATTCGGCTTCTCATCTATTTTGCTCATTTTTTTGGCCGCGTTTATAATCCGTCGCATATTCTCTTTTTTTTCGAATCGGTGAGAGGATATTAAGATTTTCGTGAAAAATGCCTGTTAAATTTGACAGCCGTGCTTTATGAAACAATGCAAAGTACAAGGTACGCTTTTTCTTGATTTGGTTCAACTTTTGGACAGCTGCTCAGGGACAGAAGCCGCTTCGGATGCTGCCATGTCTGAAAAAAAAAAAGAACGTTGAGAGAAGGTGTACTGTTGGACGAACAAAAAAAATGACAAGTCTGTCTTAGCCTAAGTCAAGCCAAGTCACTCTAAGTCCGCTTAAGCGTTCAGACATATCTAGAAGACAAATTCTTTCCGCGCAAAGCTGTCATCATTAACGATAAAAATAACAGATAAGGTAACTAACATCATAAACGTGGTGAGGTAGTCACGATCCATTTTAGCGAAGAAGTTGAGATCAAAATGAGACCAAGAAGCCGTAAAATCGCTGTAATTGCGACCGTTGTCTCTTCATTAAATTTACAAAGGTTGATCAGCCAAATAAATGGAGAAGGAGACCGACTAAACTGAGGTGGTGAAGCCGCATTAAAACATGAGGCATTCCTGCTTCAGATCTGTTGGGAAATCGGCGAGGAATATCATAAGAAAACAAAAATTACACTTACGTTGGCCAATCAAAAAGTGATCAAGCCACGCAACTTACATCGCATAAGTTAAAAAGTCGGCAGCGTAATTGCCTTCTAACGTTTCGTTCTCTCGGCGAAGCATCTTGAGTTAATTTTGTTCGTGAGAAGAAACTTGTTGCGTGATTTCTTTGCTTTGGCGCCTAACACGGGAATCTCAATCTCCATCTCCATCTCCATCTCCTTCTGATAAAACCCACGATTTTGACATTTTTTTGGTATCAGGTTTTCTTGAGTCAACCTTAAGTCATGTTGGAAAAAGACTTAAGAACCGCTTAGGTCGTTTGAGTTTGCCGACACTAAGACAGAAATCACGCTTCTGTGACTTAGCGGTTCACACGTGTCATTTTCACTAAGTCGACTTAAGAGATTACTAAGTCAGACTTAGTGGTCTAATGTGAACCCAACTATTATAATGTAGCGTTCTGATGTCTTGGAAATTTCCGTGCTTCGTTTGATTAAGACGTGCTTAAAATGTAATAGGTTAGGCTACAATAGATAATCTTTAAGTGCAAATATCTTTTGTTAAGTAACATGGAGAAACGGTCCGTGTTTCCTTTACACCCGAACCCTTTTTGTAATAAAACTTGAACAACAGGTTTTTTCGGCTTTGTCTGGAGAACAGAAAATCAGGAATAGAACGTTTCTTCCCGCCTTTCAATTGCACACCATGTATCCTTTGAATTTGAAACCTTTGACCTTGAAAATACGAGCGGTGTTGATAAATGGCGACGAAGCTTGTAAATGCTTTTGGAAAAAAGCTCATAATTTGTGTCTTAATGGACTTTAATCGTGGGAGAATCCTCTTTTTGCCCTCCTCGTTTTTCCGTTTTGGTGAAAAATCTCTTCTTTTTTAGTGTAGTCCACTGTTACTAAATATTCATTTTGCGCTGAAGACTAACTACATGGCCGAAATGGTCTAACTGTGCAGATAAATTGGATTATTTTTCTTCTACAACAAGACAAGGGCAAATCAAACATTGAAGTCAAGACAACCAAGGGCTAAGAGAAATTGCTTTTTTCATCTTTTTCTTCCCCATTTGTTAGCACTGTTCTCATATTTCAAAGTCCAAGGTTTCGCTTACAAAGGATACGCAGAAACTTTCTGTTCTCGGGACAAAGCCAGAGCTATTACATTTTAAGAACTGCTTTGTGAAACGAAGCTTGTTAATTACCTAACGGATGAACTTCATAAATGTGCAAGCAAGTAAAGACACAGGCAGCCCAAGCTCACGATGCGAGTAGTTATTATTTTATGCGAACGTTCAGCGAGTGAAACGTGCCATGTTTGCCGCCGAGTTTGATTACGCGAAACGAGACTATCGCTTTGCAGCACATGGAGGTGTTGTGTTACAACAGTTTGAATTTATGAAAGTTCAATATCGGGGAAAAACGGTAATCGGCATTTTAGCCTAAATTTTGATACTTTTGCAAGAAAAAGGACTCACGTCAATGTCTTGTTGTCTTTTCTATTATCATCTCGCTTCTCAGCTCGATCCGAAGCTTTTTAAGCGAGTTATCGCTTTTTGGTTTTCCTCTCCTAAGAAAGAGGAAAGCTCTCCGGCGCTCTTCCCACTGTCGGAACGGATCCTGTAACGGGTATAAAGAAAATTAAAGAAAAAAAGAGAGTTCCACTTTGTGAGCGGCATATATGGCTCACCAGGTTTAGGTCGATGTTATCTAGTGCTTTCCGTAATATGTCGGCGGCAAACATGTCACGTTTCACTCGCTGAACGTTCGCATAAAATAATAACTACTCGAATCGCGAGCTTGGGTGGCCTGTGGTAAACAGAGAAAATCCGCGATTTATAACGCAACAGATCATTGAGTTGTAATGTCACGGCGTCTTTACGAAGATATCTATTTTTCTCTTTTCACCCAATCATGGTGGATATGCTCACCTAATCAATGTGACGTAATAGGTAACCATGGTAACAAAATAACACCTAAACTCTTAACTTTCAAAAGCGAACTGGGCGATCGCCATTTTTAGTTTCTGGAAAGTGTTGCGCAATTGAGGATGCTAAGAAAAAATTATCTGCAAAATTTCAAAAGAATGCTCTGCCGGTAAAGGATTCATAGTTGGCCTCAGAAATTAACTGGGAAATAAATTTTAAGTTAACTCTGGATTTCAATTTGCAGTGAGTTTAATCGCAGCCTGCTAATCACTTTCCAGAAATAAAAAAAATGGGGGTCACTTACGAGTCGTTTGAGATATGATCACTAAGGCCAGTTTTAAACGTCGAATTTTACATGTGCCGAATCTAATGCAAATGAGCGAAAACAATAGATTTTTCTCATTTGCATAAGATTCAGCACATGTAAAATGCGACGTTTAAAACGTGCTTAAGACAAAATATAAGGTGTTTTTATATAGCTTTTCTGTTGTTATGGTATCCAACACGTCATAACAATCAGTGCATCTTGTTAAGTTAAAAATGTTTTTTCATATGACACCATAACATTGCTGTTTTAAGTGAAACAATGCAAAGCCAATCCTACTATTATTATTATTATTATTATTATTATTATTATTACTATTATCCCGTTGAATTGTTACAACTGGTTTGAGTCACCTTATGCCTGACATAGACATTCTGTGATTTTACCAGTAACACGAGATGGAAAGGACTCCAGTTTTTTTGTTCTTAGTTGGAAAAAAATTAGACTTCAAAATTTAATGCATATGCTCACATTCTTGCTGCAGGTGCGACACAAATTTTATCTCAAACAGAATCACCAAGTTGAGGTTTTAACGTCAACGCGACGGGAAGGGACATAAATTGTTAATCTGAAACCGAACAATGCTTCGCCCACATTGTGCGACGTATACGACTACGAGATGGACTAATTCGGAAAAACCCACGATAGTGCAAAGTGACGTTTTCGTCGACGCTACGAGACGCCGTGGTGGATGTTAAAGTCCCTGGTCTTCACTCCCAACGCAAGCAAGTGAACGTACGCAAACCCTACGCGCTTAAGATTATTAACTTACGTTACGAAAAGACACTAATTAACGACGAGTTAATGAGTATGTGAAGACTGCTTGCGCAAAATGCCTGCGTCGTTACGGAGGCCTGACGTTACTTATGGTAATGACTTCATTTACCGCACATATCACATACAGTCTCATGGTTGTACAATTTTCTGAGAGATAGGCCACTAGCACCTGGGATCCCCCACCCCCTACTCTTTCACGAACAGGGCGTGGCAGTTATTTAACCTTTTCACCGCCGAGGGCTTCCCCATCGACGAGTAAAATTGTCTGGCGTAAAATCTTTAAGTGTCAATTGGCGTTTTTGGTGGTGAAAGGGTTAACGTCCCACAGTGTTGATTAACAGGAAATGTTTTGAGACGAGGCCGGGGCCGGGGCCGGGGCCTACGGTTTAAAGTCCTTACACAAGACTTGAAAGTCTAACCATTTGTGGACATGCAGCCAGTTACTCCGACCGGGGTCAGTTTGAATCCGCGATCTCCTGCACGAAAGTCCAACCCTCAACCAACTGAACGACCGGTCGTCGGTATACATCGCAGATATAGGCCGCGTCTGGTCACACGTTTCTGGTGCAGCCCTCATTTGCAACGGGCTAGTGGTGTTGCAACATAAGAAATCAATGGCGCGGGTGGCCTGTATTTCAAACTAGTCACAGCATACGTACCTTTTCTGTTAAGTGTGTCACGTAATTCTCGCTTTGATCACAATAGATCGTTTTCACTGTCACGCAATAAAAAAATAAATCGAAAACCATCCAGTGGAAAAATTCAAGAATTCGTGATGTTGTAGAAGATAAAGGAAGAAGACACTTATCCAAGTTTTAGGCCTGTGCGTTTTCCCAAACTTCAGATATTCGTTGAAATGTTTCGCAGAAATTTACATAACCCAGTATGAAAACGCCATGTTGGTGTACCTCTGTGGTGCACCAATATGGCGGCCGGAAAATAGTGTCAACATCTGGAACTTACTTTGGCTATCTAGGCGAGTGATCATCTGTACTGAACAAACAGCTATTTACCTAAGCACTTTCCTAATGCTTTAACTTCTAAAAAGGCTCAAAATCATGAGATAGGTATATATTTCTCAACAAACTCGATCGTCGCCTAGTGTCACGCACCGCCATAACTCAGAAATTCAAAATGCTCTGGTTTCCCAAACGAAGCACGCTATTGAGCTTTAAAATTGCAAATGGATATAAATTTACCGCCTCTTATGCCTGATGAGGATAAAAACTTTCGTGGCTCTTTAGTTTTGGATTTTAGAAAATAATGACGTCACCTGAAAACGATCTATATAACTATTTCAGACATGACGTAAATTAAAATAAAACAGCCCTGAAGCATTCAACGTGACCCTGATTAGATTAAAAATGCGAGGAACTTGCCGAAAACACCATCCTCTGACTCTCAGAATGACTTTCTCATTAAGAGTCATTCTTAAGAAGATTGCATAGGAAGTGTTTTGCCAAAGCTTGGCTAGATTGCAGAATACCCGGCCCACTAAATGTCTTACTTAAAAAACTGCCACCTCAGTCCCGCATTGGCATAGTAGAGAAAATGATATTAACCTAAACAACTCTGTTCCTAAACCAGGTATTCTGCAATCGCTCCTTAGCTTTCATTTCGCGGTTTGGTTAACTACACTTTTCACGAGATTGTGTGAAGAAGAAAACACTCGTTTACTGATAAAGCCTAAGCGCTCCTTTCAGTGATTAGGCCTAAGCACTCTTGTAAAATTTTAGCTTTCATTTTGCGTTTCGGTCAACTACACTTTGCATGAGATCGTGTGAAGAAGAAAGCACTTATTTGCTGCGGACTGGGGTGGCAGTTCATTTTATAGTAAGATTAGACACATAGTACGATTAAACACGATTGCGGGACTGCGGTGACAGTTTCTTAATTAGGACATCTAGTGGGCCGGGTATTCTGCAATCGCTCCCAAGGGGAAGATATCGAATTAATAGAGTCGAAGACACTTGCTGATGAAGTTGACCAGCTTGATGCCGCTCGAACCGTTGCCATCTTCATTACAATTGCTATCTCGGGAGAAAAAACGGAACACTTAACTTCTTTACAATCGTACTTAGCACGATACGCCTTACTAAATTTCTAAAATTGCGTTCTCATTACATTAAATTAAATTAAATTTATTATGTTAAATTTACGTTATCTTTCAGTGAAAAAAATACGACTCGTGATACAGGAGTAATCGCTTTACAGACTATGACTTTTATCATGTCTTCCTGTACTAAAAATAATACTTGACACAATAACTCAGGGGTTTCAATAAGCACCGACGGCCGACGAAAAGCGTCGGCTGCGTCGCTCAGAGAAGTCGGCTACTTTTTACTCTACATTGAATTAATTGAAGGATTCCTTCAAACCTGAAGTAAAATTCATTTTTGATCGACTTGAATGTACCTTTTTTAACCTCAATTTCAAAATAATTATCAGGTTTGATATTGCCATCTTTGAGCTACAGTGCACGGCTATAACTTTTTTCCGCATTTTTGCCTAGACCAACCGTCACATTTTTTATGTAATTCAATTACGTTTAGTTACGTTTCCAAACATATCAAGACGTTTAATGTAAAACAGGTTGTTATTGAGTAATCTTTGCATCAAGACTTGTTTTCCAAAAACAGTAAATTTTTCCGTTAGTTTCATCGGTTAAGCCTTTTCGTTTGTTCAGATTAAAATGACATATTCTTATCGTTCGACAGAAATGATTTCTCATGTTAAGAAATGTTGAAATTTGCGCTTGAAAAAACGCGCAAAAGAGGTTTGCCGTTCCCGGCAGCTTGAAATTGATAGTAATGATGACATGAAGTTGTCGAAACATGATATAACGTTAAAAATCGTTAATTTTCCTTTTGAAATGGTTTTCCAAATCTTTCTTTGCTGGAAATTATCAAAAGAATGCGCTTAATTGCACACTCAGTGTCTCTGTTGATTAGAAATCTTCCTTCATCTTTGTACTCAATTTGGTGCCCAGAACGCTGGAAATCACATTTCAGAGCTTCCAGATTTCACAATCGTCTGGGGAAGCATGCCCCCCAGACCCCCCTAGATGAAGGGGCCTAACGGCGCCCTCTTGATACAGTCGGCTACTAGACTCAAACCAGCTGCCTACTTCAAATTTTATTGAAACTCCTGATAACTTGAGTAGAATTATATATTATTCGTTTACATTAGAGTTTTCATATTTTAAGGAATCTTTCATGTGGTTGGCTGAACAGAATATCGCGTTTCTGATTGGTCAACGATAATTATATAAAAAGGTTACAAAAGTTATACAGTGCAATCCTGAAGTTACCTTGGAAACAACGCGATGGAGTAATTTTGTTGAGAAATTCATGAACCTGTTCATACATTTCGTGATGTATGGTCACTCGTTCTCAAATTGCACTCACGTTACTTTTGAGAACTTTCAAAACATCACTCATGCTGATAAATCACAAAATGCACCCGCGTTACACGATTTCCCACAGATATTTTAGGAAAATCCTCGTATGCATGTATCGGGAAGACACCTGTTTAAAAACAATGCTTGGGGCCAACCACAGGAACAAAAGACCCTTTGTTTTGACAGCCAATGAGTCCAGGCAGTAGGTGATGGCAACGATATCTTCCCTATATTCATTTTTATTGAAAATGCGCAATCCAGCTGTATAACTTAGTCATGGGCTGCAAAAGTATTTATATTAATAAAATATATATCTATCTGATGATAAAAATTACGGGCAGAAACATACTTATTAAAGACAACGTTTCGGTGTCCTCATGACACCATCATCAGGTCAAATATAATATTTTACAGCTAACTCGAATATTAATGTTCAAGATTAAGTTCAAAGTCCCTAGAGGCTAGGTGAAAAGTTTTGCCTTTATCGAGTCACTTTGGATATTCAGACACGGTTTGTGCTCGCGAATAAGGAACATTTCATACACAAGACAATCAAATTTGCATGAGCATTTCTTAAGAATGCGAAACATGTCAGATGTTATTGTTCTTGATTGATGTTGACTTTGGCTGTGATTGAATATTGAACCAGATCTTTTATGCTCATCGATCCGTTGGTAGAGATGTCGACGCGTAGACGCGTGTAACCAACATAGCTGGCATCACACCAGCCACATTCAAATTTGTAAACTACTGATTGTTCGTTGATCAACGCGGGCTTGATTTCTTTATGTTTGAGATCTTCTCCAACTTTTCGAGAAATAAAGACTGGGCATAAGTCGATGTTTAACAGCTTACCAAGATCTTTCAACTGCTTGCGCACAGAGTCAGCTGATTTTTGTTCCTTGAACGGTTGAACAATTCGTACTGATTGCGGGTCAGGTGTAGATTTGCGTGGAGGTGCTGGTGTTTGTTTGGATGTGATAAAATTGGAGATCATAGAGTGAAGAAGATGTTCAGGATATGCCAACTGTAGGAATAAGGTCTTGAGGCGGCTACACTCTTTATGAAATAATGACCAGTTAGATGATAGCTTGAAAGCTCGGTCTAGCATGGTAATAATTAAGGATTTCTTTTAACGATTATCAACGTGACTATTATAATGTAACACTAGACCCGTATTGGCCTAAGACTCTACAGAGAGCAAACAGTACGAATTGTTCTACCGTTCAAGGAACAAGTGTGCGCAAGCAGTTGAAAGATCTTGGTAAGCTGTTAAACATCGACTTATGCCCAGTCTTTATTTCTCGAAAAGTTGGAGAAGATCTCAAACATAAAGAAATCAAGCCCGCGTTGATCAACGAACAATCAGTAGTTTACAAATTTGAATGTGGCTGGTGTGATGCCAGCTATGTTGGTTACACGCGTCTACGCGTCGACATCTCTACCAACGGATCGATGAGCATAAAAGATCTGGTTCAATATTCAATCACAGCCAAAGTCAACATCAATCAAGAACAATAACATCTGACATGTTTCGCATTCTTAAGAAATGCTCATGCAAATTTGATTGTCTTGCGTATGAAATGTTCCTTATTCGCGAGCACAAACCGTGTCTGAATATCCAAAGTGACTCGATAAAGGCAAAACTTTTCAACTAGCCTCTAAGGACTTTGAATTTAATCTTGAACATTATTATTCGAGTTAGCTGTAAAATATTATATTTGACCTGATGATGGTGTCATGAGGACACCGAAACGTTGTCTTTAATAAGTATGTTTCTGCCCGTAATTTTTATCATCAAATCCATTACATTATCATGTTTGATATATCTATCTATCTGAAATAAATGTAGATAGTTGAATCACGGGTTATAGACGAAGGGGACAAGTGACTGCTCGCACGTATCCGGACAATTTTCGCAATAGTCACCTGAAAAATTCAGTTGACTTCAGTTCAACGGGGTTCGAGCCCGCGACCTTTGCGATGCCAGTTGAATGCTCTACCAAACGGTGCATTGATAAATACAAATTTTGCAGTTCTCCCAATCTACAGAGCACTAAGTTTTCTAAACGTAAAGAATACAAAGACGATTTATATCTGTAGGCAACAAAAAACAATTAGAGACCAAGAAACTTCCACGGAACTCTGCTCGTCACTAGTGGATTGTATGATTACCAACTTAAGTTTACAATAGTGTGAATAATACTTGCCACCAATAACATTATGCACCGACCCAATAAAAAAGTGATAATGATGAATACGATCGAAGAACAACCATATCCAGCCTGATCAACAAGACCTTCAGCCGCTTGCATCATAAAGCGCCCAAATCTTAGAATAAGCTGAAGAAGTAGCGGTAAAATTGTAGCGAATGTCCTTTCCACGACAAGAGCTGCAACAAAACAAATCTCTGAAAACACGCGAGCTATTAACACGACGACAACTTTGATTACCCCCAGAATCAAATTGGACGTTAACTGAAGTGCTGCATGCAATTCGTCTCCAATGAACCTTGCGAGGTGAAGGTAGAATTTGCAAACGAGTTGAGCTCCAAGTCCTACCACAGTAATTAGGAAGGACAACGTTCTGGCTTTACTAGACATCGAAGAATACATTTTAGCTTTTTTGGGTGCCATAATGGAAACCGTTGCCTTTGATGAAGGACAATGACTGTCACGCAAGATCAAAGTCTGAGTTTTCGTTCTTCCTCAGGTTATTTGGTGGATCCGGCTCAAGTTCCGACGTTTGCATGTGTTGGAAAGAACATCACTCAATGTCATGATTTTAGAGGGCCTGTTGTGGTAGTCTCGATAGCGAAGGAGGAATATAGATGAACAAATGTAATTTGATCAGTCTTATGAAACGCACTTTGTTGAATAAGAATGTGAACGAATTCAAATGGTTGAATGGAACGTGAGAGGTGCGGAGTGCGGAAAACGAGGAGTGTGTGGAAAACGGGGTGTGTGGAGTGTGCAGAAAATGCAGAGTGTGGACAACGTGGAGTGTGTGTAAAATGAGGAGTATTATGTTACGGAATTAATAACTGGCTAACTGCAACGTACACCATAAAGGCTAAATATTTCGAGCAAGAGCCGATGCAACGTAGATTTTATTTTAGTGGTGCACTATGTTTCGGCTGGCCAAACCAGCCTTCTTCAGGTACAATGAGAGTTTACATATAATGCAATGTAATGTAAACTGTCATTTTACCTGAAGAAGGCTGGTTTGGCCAGTCGAAATATAGTACGTATACACCACTACGTTGTATCGGCTCTTGCTCAAAATATTTAGCTTCTCAACTTGTAATTGCGCCCATCAGATCAAGTCACTGATCCAATGTACACCGACAGGAAGATTGTCCACGGTTGCTTGCTTCAAAACTCTGGAATCATAAAGGCATTCGAGGAACGCTAAGAGAGTGATTGCTATACTGCTGTTAATGTCACGGAAAATTTTAATAAATGGCTACCTGTCACTTACATTATAAAAGCATTCGAGGAAAGTCAAGCGAGTGCTCTATCCAAAAGTGACACCTCCTTTCCTCGAAAAAGTCGCGTCATTAATCACGAAAACTATCCGATCATCTTCAGTTAATCGATTCTATTAACAACCAGATCGTATGCCGTAACAACGGCTATTTGTCCTTGATCAAGAGAACTGTATGCGCCCGCATCAATGTGGACTTGCCCTTTAAACATGGGATTTTCTCTGCTGATGTGTGAGAGGGCTGGGGGTGGTAATAAGTGTTAGTGAAGCTTTACACCTGTGTCCCGGTGCTTTCATCTCTCCGTACAACCCCTCTGTCAACATGTTGGCCCGAATTTGTTAGCAAAATTCTCAACAAATCTGTGGGACTTTCTTACATTGCTGTGTAAAGCTACCAGTTGATACAAATGCGGCGAGAGTCCAGAGTGCCGCTTTCCTGCTGCCGATGGTGGATTTGAAGCGCTCCATTCTATTAAGCGGCCAATAATCACAGTACAGCTGTATAATTCGGTTTGAAAGCCTAATTAAGCGGCCACCTCTATAAAGCAACCGCTCGTACCGATGAGTTTTGTTTTTTTGTTTTTATATCAAAAGAGGCCCACCACTCAATCAATCAAGGCTTCGTATTCAAAAGTAACATTAAACAGACAATATCCATATTTTCTTGATAGGAATTGTGCGATTTTTGAGAATGTCATTGTCACTACTAAGGGGGTATTTACATGAGACCAGTGGCCCGTTTCTCGAAAGTCCCGAAAACTTTTCGGGCCCGAAAAGCAATCTGTGAAATTGCCAACCGCTTGTTTTGGAAAGCCGATCTTTTAACATGTTTTCAAGGTAACAAAAAGAAAAATGAATGTGAAGTTTGACGAATTAAATGCTCTCCGTTCTTGAGTTACAAAGGGAATTGTGACACCCGAAAGTGGCCCGTAAAGTTTCGGGACTTTTGAGAAACCGCCCCCTGGACAGGAAACCATGAGCTCCTGACCAGGACGAACTCAGACCTGTATGAGCCTGACCAGTATGAAAACCGAGACGAAGTCAAACTTGTCTGAGCTGAGTTCATTGTCAGGCCGGTCTCATGTGAAGGCACAAAAAAAAGGTATAGAGGCCGATTTGAATACGAACTCATCCCGGTCTGAGTTCATCCCAGTTTCATGTAATTACCCCCTTCATTGTTAAACAGTTAACATTTAATACCCTTTTTACTCACTACTCCCCTTTTTCCACACACTCCGCAGTTTTCACATTCCGCACTACACGCTCCGGATTTTCCACACTCCACACCCACATGGTCCATCTAACCGAACGTTTAGATCAATTGACCTTTTATTATCACCTTGTCAATAATGTTTTAATTGTAATGTTTTATGTATCATTGCGATTTGTAAGAGTGCCGTAATATTTATGTCGTCCGTCTGTATTGTTGTAAGTAAGGTCCACATCAGCCGGTGGTTTCTGTTGACCTTCCGAAGTACGGATGTATTACGTTAGGGTATGTTCATAATTCTAAGGTAACACTCCCTTGCTATCACAGTTACCCGTAAAGTCTCATTTTTCCCAAAGATGTCAAACTCTATCTTTTCACGTGAAATTGTGTGGTTTCCATTCTTTAAGAAAAAAAGCGTTAACATTAAGATTCCTCTTTCAAGCGGCTTCCCGGGAGCGAAAAATTAGCGTTGATTGGGCAATGTAACAAGAATACTTCAGTCTGTTAACATGTGGATAATTGCAGTTAAACGTTACTTGAACCTGATTCGAATCAAGAGCTCTGCGTGTCTCGTTCAGCGCCTCAGGCTTAGCTTTTCTGTGTGGCTTCTATCCTTTTAATAAAAATAAAACCCACGTTACTTCTTAAAGTGGTCTCCGACCAAAAGAAGATGACTCCTCTCTTGCCCCCGACGAAATATTGGCGTTGATGAATGACATAACATAATGCTTCTTAATCAAACGAGTTGTTCAAAGGTTGGATCCAGTTTATCCACCAGATAAGTCACTAACCAGAGTGTTAAAACAAAATTCATTTCAATTTTGGAAGCAGCTATTTGCTATCGGATTCCCATACAAACACTGTAATTTCTGACCGCTTTGCCTACCCGTCAAGATGGCGTCGAACTATGAGCATACTATTCACGCTTTGCGTGACGGGAAAATACCGAAATCTTTGCACAGATTGGAAGTGTGGACTAGTGACTTAAGCCTGGTTTTCACTAGCGACGCAAGCACAAAGCGCAAACATAAGAATGCTTATTCACGGCACCGTGAAAACGGGGTTGACGCAAGCACAAGGATCAAATTTTCTCCTTTTCCTTGCAATTGAGCTTGCGCTTATGCTTGCGTTCGCTCGCATCGTGTGAAAACGAAACGCTGCATAAGAACAAGGAAATGTGCTACGTCTGGCCAACAAAAGGACTCGTTCCAGAGGATTGCCGTGGTTGATTTTGACGCTTATGTCGACATTCGTTTTCACTAGCATAGGCCACTTATGATTTAAGATCTACAGACTTTGCCAGTCAAGCTGACAGAGCGCCACAACAGCTTGCGCCAATTACTTTTGGCCCTTTTTTTACCCTCCCAACCATGATACTCAACAGAAGACAGACCACAACACCGGAAACTACGTGCCTTACTCTTAGCGACAAGTGTGTGGGTTCTTTTACGTCCCACAGGATTATAGACATTGAAGGGTTGTGAGACTGGACCTCCGGCTTATCGTCCTTATCCTAGAAGACTTGAAAGTCTAACCATTTGCAGATGTAGTTACAAAGGCAGCACTTTCTCCTCAGTTATTTAAGACCCTGAGTGTTGGTCCGGCCGGAGTTGAACTCACGACCTCCCGCGTGACAGTCCGGTGCTCAACCAACTGAGCCACCGGTGCTTGCGTCGCTAGTGAAAACCAAGCTTTACAATATATCCACTGGATAAAGTTAAGCGACATTTCAACAACAGGGGCTAGTAGCTCTGGTTTGAAGAAATGATTACCATTTTAGGACCTAATGTTTCCACACCCTTGTCTGGTTGCTTCTTCACTTGGAAGGTTGGGTCTTTAAATGAAAACTTCTTAATTAAGCTACACTCATTTTTTTTTAACAGAGTAGCATCCTGAGTGACAGTTATTTTAGCGTGTTATTTGCTTTCTGATCGCGAGAGCAATCAACTTTGAAATTTGTTTAAATTAAGGTAATTCCCATAAAAATGACGTACTATCCAGATTTTTCAAACTTGGCACAATTGATATTCATACACAGGACATTTAAAAAATGCAATAAAAAGATGGGTTCACCGTGCTTGTTTTCGCGCTGTATGCCCTTTATTCTTTGTGTTTTTTACCAAATTTCGCGAGAAGCGTTCGAAACTAGATCAACCGGAAAAATTGAACCTGAACCTGCTTGTTTGTCCGGGCTATAATCTTTAAGACAGTGGTTTCAAATTGCTCAATCTTGCAAAGAAATGTAAGCAAATTGGACCGCAACAGTCATCACCTTGCACTCAGTGTTGAAGAGCAGTTTCACGTCGCTTATAGGTAAATACCACTTCTACAATCCAACTTTTTTCTCCTTAAAATATGTCTTCCGTGTACCTATTACGAGTAAATAAAATCGTTTAAAATGGGGGGTCACCGTCCTCGTTTCTTCGCAACACAATGATAAATGGATGGCAAATGGGGCAATATCGGCTTCAAAATGATCATTTTCCGCGAGAGGACTGGGGCGATTTCCAAGACAACACCCTCTTAACCGAGAAGAGTTATCACGATTGCACTTAAAAAGCTCTTGAACCGCAAAAGCGGCCTTTGTTGCCTCTCTTCATATGGCCGGCGCGAAACGCCACCAACTCCGAAGTCGCAATGTTATGCGCAGTATGAGATGCGCGGTGCAAAACAAGGGAATCACCTTAAGTGTCATGCCTT